>NC_067425.1:35122449-35299949 GCF_009764475.1 Pristis pectinata | reverse complement strand
AAGGATTCCGAGGAGAAGAGTAAGGCTTGCCACCTCTTCACCTCTCGAGTTCCTCCTTCTACTGCAGAAGGAGAAGTTGCAGCAAATCTGCCTGGAGTTGGCTCAATTCCCTCTGACTGTCAGAGGAGGACAGACATAAAGTCCAGAGCTACAGTGCGCTTGTATCAGCTACAGAGTGAAACATATGGAGACCACAATGGTGAGGGTATGTGGACAGGAGGGGGTGGGCAGTGGGGATGTTTTTCACTCTCTCTCCAGGGAAGACCCTCATACCATCAAGGATGCATTCAGTAGGAAGGACCCCACAGCCACTCCAGGGATCATTAACTACTTACTGGCCTGTACTGGCTCTTTCTCCATCACGTTGACAGTTGGTGCTCCTGAGCAGACTGTTTCGGGATTGCGATGGCATCTGCTGGAGGACTTGGTCCTGAATTCAAGGCTTCTCCTCAAACCAGCTGTTGCAGATGTTGCCTCAAATACAGAACAGGCAGAGGGTGTGTAGAAGGGCACGCTCACCCACACACTGGGGGCAATTAACCTCCTGACCTGCACACCTTTGGGATGTGGGAGGAAACCGGAGCGCCCGGGAGAAGCCCACATGGTCACAGGGAAGGCATTCAAACTCCACACAGACAGCACCGGAGGTCAGGATTGAACCCAGGTCACTAATGCTGTGAGTTAATTGGTAAATTGGTTTACTATTGTCACATGTACTGAGATACAGTGAAAAATTTTGTTTTGCATGCCAACCATACAGATCGTTTCACAATGTCAGAACATCGAGGTAGTTCAAGGGAAAAGCAATACCAGAATGCAGAATAAAGTGTTACAGTTACAGAGAAAGTGCAGTGCAGGCAGACAATAAGGTGCAAGGTCATAACAAGGTAGATTGTCAGGTCAAGAGTCCATTTTATTGCACGGGAGAACTGTTCAATAGTCTTATAACAGCAGGATAGAAGCTGTCCTTGAGCCTGGTGGTTTCGTGTTCTCAGGCTTTTGTATCTTCTGCCCGATGGGAGGGGGGAGAAGAGAGAATGTCTGGGGTGAGAGAGGTCTTTGATTATGTTGTCTGCTTTCCCAAGGCAGCAGGGACTGTAGACAGAGTCACTGGAGGGGAGGCTTTTTTGCGTGATTGTCTGGGTTGTGTCCACAACTCTCTGTGCTAACTAACTAACTAACTAACTAACAAACAAACAAACAACTAACTGCTACTGTGTCAGTATTTGTTGAAATGGGCTCTGTAAATGTATGTTCTTTTAAACTAATCTTTAGATGTCAGCACCACTGGGAGGCTTGATTTCTTGCCCATCCTTGGCTGTCCTAAGTGATGGAACCTTTATCCTCTGCAGTTCATGTGGGAAAGGTCTCTGAGAAAGCAAGTCAGTTGAGAGCCTGTTGGACTAGATGAACAAGTGTTGACTGTCCACTTCCCTCCACAGATGCTGCCTGACCCTCTGAGTTCCTCCAGCAGCTCGCTTTCTGCTCCAGATTCCAGCATCTGCAGACTCTTGTGTCTCCAACCAAGAGAAGGAAACTAAAACACGCGTTGAAACAATCTGCAGATTGGTGGAGAATTGTGTAGTTGGCGTCATTGTAACTGTGAGTGTGGGAAAATAATGACAAGACTGGACAGAGGTGGAAAGACACAACAGGAACGATTAGGGATAAAGCTCTGGTGGGAAGATTAAAGTCAAAGTCGAGTTTATTGTCATATCCACAAGTCCATGTGTGCACAGGTGCAATGAAAAACTTACTTGCAGCAGCATCACAGGCACAGAGCATCAGATAAGCAGTATTCACAAGAAACACATAAACATAAATTATACACAATTTTTACAAGAAAGAACAGAATTAAAACATTAAAGATTGATCAGGGAATTGGTTATATGCAGTGATTTTGAGGGAGTGTTTTAGCCTGGGAGTATTTGCAGAATATTGCATAAAATGAATGGGCATGGGGAGAAATGATCGGGATTAACTGAGGCACAAGGAGATGGAGAAAAGCACTCACAAAATGGACCCTTGTCATGATGGCCATTATTTTGCCTGATTGTATGTCTCACAGTCTCCAACATCCCTCAATCCCCCCCATCAGCTTTTTGTTCCAGATCTCTGAAGCTGTGCCACAGGGTTGAAGACAAAGTTGTGCTGGTTTGGGTTTAGGAAGGTGATCGAGTCGGGGGCAGAGGTGAATGGAAGGTGGCATTTTCAACCTTGGCTGTGTTGAGCAGAGGAGTGAGCACTTGATGCTTGGTAGGAGTTGAAAAGTCAGAGTCCTACCAAGGAGGTGGACTTTAGAACATAGGACAGTACAGTGCAGAAACAGGACATCCGGCCCACAATATCTTTGGTTGTGTGACATTGCTACAAGTGCTTGTACCTGGTAGCCAGAGGGAGATTTGAACATCAGCTCATGAGACACAGCGGAGGTTGCTAGCCAGGTGTGCTGGAAATGTGGTGAGGGAGATGTAAGGCTCTCCAGACTGGTAGGGTATTGGTATTGGTATTGGTTTATTATTGTCACTTGTACTGAGGTACAGTGAAAAACTTGTCTTACAAACTGATCGTACAGGTCAATTCATTACATGGTGCAGTTACATTGAGTTAGTACAGAGTGCATTGATGTAGTACAGGTAAAAACAATAACAGTACAGAGTAAAGTGTCACAGCTACAGAGAAAGTGCAGTGCAATAAGGTGCAAGGTCACAACAAGGTAGATCGTGAGGTTGGGGTGGAAAAGAGAGAACGGCATTGTTCGAATAATCCATGGAAAAGGGATTCACAGTTTATTTGATTATCAACTGTCAGGGGAACTCAGCCCCAACATCCAAATGTAACCCAGACCACAGTTCAGATGATGGTGCCACAGAAGTGGAATATTTTGCCAATATTTCACTTGCTGGTATTTCATTTTAAATAGATATTTCAAACACCACTCTCAAAAGGTGTTGAATCTTTCTTCCAAATTAGCATGCTTCAAATAAATTTTGCATGTAGAAAATTTAGCATATTTTACCATAAGGATTAAACGCTTTACCCCGTTACTGTAATCTGATGAACACCATATTCTAAATGTACTGAGGAACAAGAGTGAATACTTAATGATGATCACACTCCATCTCCAAGCCCCTTCATCGAACTGTTCACTGCCTAACCATGCTGTTGCTTCTGTAAGTACCTCTGTCACCTACACAACCCTGGTTTACATTCCCTTGAATATAGGTAGCCAGGTGTGTAGTGCTCTCTGCTGACCATACCCAGTACCTACGCCACAGCAAGCAGCCACGTCACCCAGAGGTTAGAAATGGATCCTTTGTGCAGAGACACACATAGAAGGGAGCAGAAAACTACCCAATGTGGGCTCATCCTGGTTGACTACCTGTACAGGCAATCTGATCAATGTAATGACAGTGGGCAAGGGGATTGGGCAGGAGACGTGTACAGACACAGTTCACTCCACTGGGGGATTCTGGAAGGAAGGGACATTTAATCAGACCCAGGGGCCAGAGCACAAATCACCCAGCACCACCCCACGCCGCAGCTGGTGGAGATCCGGAACCTTCTCCTCGAATGTGTGATGTTCAGGGATGGCAGGTTGGGTGGGAAGGCCAATGTGAATATTAAGGATTGGGACAGCTGGATTTTTATTAGCTCAGGGTAGGAAGAGATGCAGGGGAGGGGATTGAGGCACTGTTCAGTTGTGAAATGGTTCTACTCAAATTCAGCATTTTCAATGGCCTGCATTGAAGTGGAGGAGTGCATGTTATAACCAACGCCCTGAAGTGTAGACACACTCAATGAAATGCCTTCACAGGACAAGGATTGCTTACACATTGGACACACAAGAGATTCTGCAGATGCGGGAATCTGGAGCAACGCACACAAAATGCTGACGGAACTCAGCGGGTCAGGCAGCATCTATGGAGGGAAATAAACAGTCGACGTTTCGGGCCGAGACCCTTCATCAGGACTGGAAAGGAAGAGGGTAGAGGCCAGAATAAGAAGGTGGGGGGGGGAGAAGCACAGGCTGGCGGGTGATGGGTGCGTCCAGGTGAGAGGGGGAAGGTAGGAGGGTGGGGGAGGAGGGATGTGGGAATGATGCGAGAAGCTGGGAGGTGATGGGTGGAGAGGCAAAGGGCTGAAGAAGAAGGAATCTGATAGGACAGGACAGTAGACCATGGAATAAAGGGAAGGAGGAGGGGAACCAGAGGGAGGTGATGGGCAGGTCGTGAGGGCAGGGCAGGGGAAGAAAAGGGGTGAGGGGGCCACAGGAATGAGGGATAACAAAGGGGAGGGGAGGGATTACCAGAAGTTAGAGAAGTCGATGTTGATGCTGTCAGGTTAGAGACGGCCAAGAATGAATACGAGGTGTTGCTCTGCCAACCTACATATTCTGGCTTTTTAGTCCAGCTTCTGCCCTCTTCCTTTCCAGTCCAGAGGAAGGGTCTCAATCGGAAACATCAACTGTTTATTTCCCTCCATAGATGCTGCCTGACCAGCTGAGTTCCTCCAACATTTAGTGCGTGCTGCTTAAGCATTGGGTCAGGTTGTAGAAAATAGGGTCTTGTCAATGGGAGCTGCAATTCTATTGGAAGTGAAAAGTGGGGATTTAAAATAGGTGTTTTAGTTAATAGCTTTGTTGACGTTGCAAAGCATTTACCTGGCTGTCAAAGGGTAGTGTAAAGGGATGTGTCACCTCTTGGAAACTAAAGAAACTACTTGATAATCTGGGCAGGGACCAATAAGAATGTGCTTTTGGGCTTGTCCTGAATTTGAGGATGGTTATCAATTCTCCTGTATAACTGCACGCTAAATACAATTCTGTTGGGTGAGGATTACTAACCAGTTACATTGACACAAAGGACTCTGTCATCACCAGTGACTGATATTGCTGCAAGAATTTCATTACGAACTCAGGGTCTGTGGGACTAGAATGTACACAATTCTAATTTTCAGAAATGTAGACCGGACAAGTTGGCAACACTTCAGAGATATTGCAGTGACCCTAACAGTGCATTCTTACTCTTTACTGGAAGGTTCTCTCCTCTCTGAAGAGCCAGCATGCACCCATGCCTCATTCTTCATCTGACTGTGAGCTGCAGCTCAGGTTGAGAAGTTGTATTTTAAAAGTGAGTCATCCCAGTTTTAATCCTCCTCCTCCATTCCTCCCAGAGATAATTAGTCATTCTTTCACAAGCCATGCATCCTAGCAACCTGCCTGATATCAACAGATCCATCCCAACATTACCAAATGGAGGAACAGGTCAAGCCATTATCACACACTTCTGCCGAGGGCTGGGATGACAGTGTTTTCTACATGTGCGCTGGTGACAGGGTAAACGTGAATCCAGATCTATAGAGGGGCAGAATTCGGGTGACTTGCTGCTGTATAACAAGTTGAACAATAAGTGCGTTCCAGAACCCAGCATCCTGGAGAATACATTGTCTCTTCCACAGCAATGATTTTGCTGTTAGATTTGAAAGACTGTGAAGGAAGAACTATAGAGGCTTGAAAACAGATAAAGAGCTGTGCAGAGAGAGATTATAAAAGCAATAAAGCTTCTAGCAATAATTAAAATCAATGGAAGCTATGGTTTATCTCACATTGCTAGTTTTAATGCAACACCCACACACAGAAAAAAAGCACAAGGTTATCAATTCCGAAGCAACAAATAGACAGTAAAAGAACAGCATCTACAGCCAGCTGCTTCCCATTAGAGCAAACTGGGCACTGAGTGGGAGAAATGGGTAGCCAGTTTCCTAACTCGTGGGTGTGAAAACAGTATAAAATGCAGCCAGTTGGCAGATGAAGCTAACTTGTATTAGCTCCATAGGCAGGAGATGGTCCATTCCAATTCTCTTACGTTTAGAGACTGGAAATGCCAGATTTTGCTTTGTATTTATTTAAAACTACTTTTGTGATGAACACCCATCATATCAGAACTTGCCTTTCCACTAACACCGGCTGTGTACTTTCTGGTTTAAAGTTTCCAGTATATACAGCTCTCATTACATTTTCCATGATTAGGTATTTAATGCAGGGCTGTTCTGTGCCATTAAGACTCAATGGATTTCCCACGAGAACAGGACTAAAACAGGGAAAGATAGTTAATTTTAGACATGCATAAATTGTTTAGGTCCAACCGAGACCGCTTTAGGAATATAAATTTCATGATCTGGGGTAATGACTGATGTTAATTTTGGCCACTAAAAAAAAAATTTTATTTTATAAATAGATGTAATTGATAAGATTCTGATTAGATGTATCATCACACACAAGTTAATCCATAGTGGAACTGCTACATGCAGTACATAAAGACAAATGGTACTCCAGTTAATAGACTGCCCATTCTGATGAAGGGCCTCAGACTTGAAACATGGACTGTTTCTCTTCCCACAGATACTGCCTGACCTGCTGAGTGTTTCCAGCATTTTGTTTTTATTTCAGATTTCCAGTGTCTGCAATTCTTTTCTCCCCCACGTGCTTTGTTAGTCTGTCTCCAGAGCAGAATTGCATTCCTTTACAGACTGATTGTTCACCTTGATGAGGTGAGTGAGAGTTTGTTTTTTGTAAGTGTTGACAGGTACACAGGGAAGATGCATCAATCCCAATCCTGCATTTTTCTGATGTAACAATTATACATAAAATCAGATGTTCTACAGCATTTTCTGCACCCATTTCGATGCAGTGAGCCTCTCATGCCTTTTGTCTATTGACTTGAAAGAGGGCAAGTTTCCCAACAATGGCTTCTGCTACCTGTACAGTGAACTGGTTTAATGCCCTGTCTGTTGCTGTACCTGGTTATAGAATCACAGAGCTTTACAGCACAGAAACAGGCCTTTCAGCCCAGCTCGTTCATGCCAACTAAGATGTCTATCCCATTTGTCTGCATTTGGCCTTTCCTATCCATGTACCTATACAAATGTCTCTTAAACATTGTAATGGTACCTGCCTCTAGATCTTCCTCTGGCAGCTCATTCCACATACCCACCACCCTCTGTGTGAAATAGTTTCTCCTCAGCTCCCCGTTAAATCTTTCCCCTCTCACCTTAAACCTGTGTCCTCTAGTTTTAGACTCCCTCCATCCTGGGAAAAATACGGTGACCGTTCATTTTATCTATGCCCCTCATGATTTTATAACTCATCCCTCAACCTCCTACACTTCAGGGAAACAATCAGTCTATCCGGTCTCTCTTTATAACTCAAGCCCTGCAGCCCCGGCCTCAGCTTCTTGAATCTTTCCTGCACCCAGTCAGAGTGGGAATACAGGGGAAGGAATGTGGATAGGGCTACAAGACATGCCTGGGGTGGTGGGGGGGGGGGGGGGGGGTGGGGAGAGAGAGGGGGGGAGAGGGGGGAGAGAGGAGAGGGAGGAGAGAGGAGAGGGAGGAGAGAGGAGAGGGAGGGGAGAGAGGAGAGAGAGATGTGTGGAGACTGAGCTAGTCTGTGTATTGGCTCAGTCTCTCTCCACGAGCACAGCCTGACGTGCTGGGCCTGTCCTACAGCCTTACATTTCCCAGGGTTTTCATGTTCCTTTGCCCGTAGTCTCACTCTAACTGCCCCATTAACCCATGGACTGGATAACCTCCATTACTAATACCCACAGCAACCCTCCCCATTCTCTCAGCAACTTAAGACTAACTCGTGTTTCTCTTTCCCAGTTCCCTTGACAAATCTTCAACCTGTGAAGTTAACTGTTTTTCTCTCCACAGAGGCTGCCCGACCTGCTGAGCGTTTCCAGAATTTTCCTTTTTTATTCCAGCACCTGCAGATTTTTTTTTGAGTTTCTGTACAGAACAGGTTGGATTATCTTCCAGACTGCTGGTGTCTGATCCTGTAACCCAGGTGTAAGACTGTGCTCTAATCCCTCTGGCTTGATGTTGTAATTTACAGTTTATTGCTCAACAAGGGCAGCTATTGTGGTTGTTCCACCCCTACGATGACTTCCTCACAAAAGCATCTTTCTCCACAAACTCTTCTGGCTTCTGCAGCCCATGATTGTCAATACCCCCATTTCTTGAGCACACTTCATTCAATTCCCCACCCAAGCCCCCCTCCCAACTATTGTTATGTCCTAACCTCATTACAATACAATCTCCTTTGGACAACACTATCATTTGTTTTACACACACCATGTCATTAGCTTTTATCCATTATCTTTTTTTTAAAAAGATGTTACAACATAAAGGTTTTGGGGAAGAAGGAGACACTGTCGACTTTGGCGGGTAGGAGAGCTTCCAGCAGACGCCCGTGTGAAGAACACGGCTAAAGAACCAGAGAGGATGCAAGCAGCTTCTTCCTTTAAAACGGCAAATTCTCATCCGCAATGAGTGATGATGGAAGCAGGTTCAACAAAAGCTTTTGAAAAGGGTTTTGGATAAATATTTTAAGAGGTTAACAGATATACAGAGAAAGGACGAGGGCGTGGGACAAATCAGCAGCTCTTAAAGAGCTGCCACAGGCATGATGGGCCAAATGGTGGCCTCCTCTATTGTATGATTGTAATGGAGTTAATTGCGTGGGGAGGAAAGGCACAGATACGGTTGGCAATTATGTTTACTCATAAAGCAACATCATGCTCTGAATCACAGCAGCCTCGAACAAACCCACTGTGTATCATCGCAGCCCTGTCCCAGAGAGGTTATCATTACTATCAACTTCCAAGAGCGAATGTCACAGATTACACTGCTTATTTTCCCTCCACTCCAGGAGCTGATCATCCACTTAACCTATAAAACTGCTCGGTATTTTGAAAGCAGGGGATTGGAGTGCTGGATAGCAGCCTAGATTTTACTGTTTTAAAAATACACAACTCTCGATAATCTCACTTTTAAACAGAAGACCTTCGCCAACACCAAAGGCTTTTATGACATACTTCTCTCCTGGTGGAGAAGAGTTCGGTCCCAAGAAAAACAAGGAGGGGAAAAAAAAACATTTGATTCATTGAATATTTCCTCTTCAAACAGAGATTTTAAATTCCTGGGGTTTCAGCAAATGGAGGCAATAGACTGCTGTATCCTCAGAAATATTCCAGATTAAAGTGGGACATCATCAGCAGGCCAACGGTTGGTGTGTTATGACAAAAGGCAGCTCAAGTGTAGAAAGCTTTGTCGGAACATCACAAAAGGCAGCTGGAGGAACTCAGGGGGTCGGGCAGCATCTGTGGAGGGAAATGGACAGTCGACATTTCAGGTGGAGTGCCTGACCCGCTGAAGTTCCTCCAGCGCCTTTTGTGTTGCTCCAGATTCCAGCACCCACAGTCTCTTGTGGGACTTCACTGCAGCAATTCAATCAGAAATTGCCACTTCACAAACAGAGGTCTCCCCCTTCTTTCTGCTCCATCCCACTGAACTGCAGAGCACTTGCCAGAGGGAAAAGGCAGATTGCTCCCGAGCTGTTACTTACCCTGCTCATCAACTTATTCAATATCCCCAACCTAACAGGAGAAAGTGTACAGGAGAATCGCAAGTAGTGCTGAAATACTGAGGAATTTGAACCATGAACTTTTAAAGAAGGGATTTTATTAACTATTATGCATTTTAAAAGTATGATACATTTTTGAGTTAATTCACTCATTGGACTCTGAGGTTTTGGTAGAATAACAGATGCAAGTCGGGAAAATACATACAACTTCAAGTGATGTTAACAGCGAGAGAAGGTGAGTAACAGACAGATCACAAATCACAGTACAGAGGCCATTTATTCCACCCCTTTTGTCCCATATTGCTGCAAATTCCAAACTCTTTTTCAAATGTTGCAGTCACTCTATCTCAACACCACCTGTTGAAAATCTGTTGACCATCCAACAAGCCTCTGATAAATTATGTGCCGCTACTTTTAACTTGGCATCTTGATCACTCTTCCACGATCCCATGGGCTGCATATACTTCCAACAGATTCCTTTTGTTTAATTCAACCCTGGCAGATTCCAAGTAACAAACCGTCAATAAAAGTTGTCCTTCCGCTGGCTGCAATCATTGGACGGGTCAGCCGTGTTCTGGCTGAAGCCTAGATCTGTCGTGGCTACATCACCTCCCCTCTAATTAGGTTGCCTGGATTCATTAACTGCTTACATATTTGTCCATATCCCACCACATTCCTACTTCCTTTCCATTCCTATTTTAACCCTCTCCTGTCTTCTATCTTCCCTATAATAAAGCTCCCCACTTTGGAAGGTTATTGCAAGTCCTCCAAGACACAGTGCAATCCCACAGTGTCTCGTACCTCAAGCTCTTCAAATTTTCATGTAAAAAAAAATCAAATTAATTGCACATTTCTTAGTTTCTATTTTATTGAACAATACCAAGTTGGCATTTTATTTAAAAGAGCTCAGCAAATATAACTGAGTAAATATTTTAAACATGTCCATTATTTTCAACTGCATAATTAATACCCGCATCACATAATATCGACAGCATTGTACATTCAAAATTCTATGCAGCATTGGAGTAGGGGGCAGGTCATAGGAGGAAGAAGATGGAAGCAAAGAAAATCTTCCTTGCTTCAAAAACAGTACAAAGTTAGAAATGGCACTCTATGCTCAGACTAACTTAAATAAAAAATGTTCCAATAATTGAATGAAAATGACATGTCCTCTGTGACAGACAACAGATGTCAGGCACATGTTCTTTTGAATTTCTTTTGTTTGGAAGGCTTTTAGATTTGGGAGAGGCAAGAGTGGGGAACAGTCAGGGACTTGAGAACTTGTTAAGATGTAATACAGACTATTTTACTAGGTGAATACATGGCCTTTCCAATCACAATTTACCCCTGCCAGACTCTCAAATGATGAATTAAGTAAACACAAGCTGGTCAAGATTTCTATTTCAGTACACAAAAAAAAAATTACCTTCATAAAAAGGATTACCTTCTTACTATTGTAATATCCAACCTATCAAAAGCAAAATCAACAATTCAGTGCCAGAAATAAATGATCAACTCCATGCAAATATTCAATTGTAGGTAACCGGTTAATAACAGGAAGGGTGGTTGTGGACAAGTTGAGCTCATCTTTACTTTCTGCCCCAGTTCCTACAGTGGAATAATGTGGTAGAAACGTTTGCCACAGAAACTGCTGACCAGTGAGAGATCCTATACCATCAAGGTGGCGAGTGAAACAATTTCAAGTTGGATTTTTCATGAATACAGAATCCAAGGAGTTTGAGGAGCTCTCAAAAGGGGTCTCGTCACAGTGCACAGGAGAAAGAAAGTAGAGATAGTGAGGGAAAATGAGTGGATCAAATCTTAGAAAGTGCAGGTTTAAGTACATCTGACAGTCAATGCTGTGTGATGTAATTCATGGGATGACTCTGCTCGTCTCAGTTCTATTGGCTTGGTGGTCGACGGTATCACGAGCTTTGTTAAGCAGGCTTGGTTTGGGACGTTGCCTGTTCGCTCAGGAGCTTGGTGGCTTTATTCTGCTGGTTAATTGCGAGACTGATAGCAGCAACGTTCTTCAGTCCCTGAAAGACAACCAAACACTTTTAAGTTGGAAGCACTTCAATGGCACAAACAGTCTTACACATGTATCCATACCTTAGGATCTAGGAACACAACAAAATCCAAAACTCTTTGTATGTATGTAAGCAAAGAGCTGGAAATAAAATGCTAACTTTTTGGTAAAGTAAATAAAGAACACAGTCAATAAAATCAGTACTCAAGCATCTGGACAAATACTTACCTCTCATCAAGTCACTAAAACAGATCATCTGATCACTATCATATCGCTGCAGCTCAGCTACTGTTTCGTATGCAAGAACAGTAACTAGGTTTTACTAGTTACTCCTTTGACTATCAATTACTTTGGGTCGTGCTTAAATCCTGACAGACACTGTAGAAACACCAATCTTCTTTTTTCTTTCTAGTGTACAACACAACCTATTCCACTGGGCTGGATTGTGCTGGACAGAATCAGTGTCTCACTGGCTTCGCGCAGTGTTGTAGAGATTGTGCCCTGAAACATCCTTGAGAGGATGTGGGTGTAGAACTTTGTCTTCTGTCAATGCTATCATTGAATTTAATAGCTTTTGAAGATCTAACATAAAAATTGCAGCAAATAAAACGAAAATTGAGGGCATTTATTTAAAAACATTAAAATAAAATTGAAAAACTTAAAAACTGAAGCAGAACAATTGAAAGAAAAATTGCTTTCGCTTATCATCCATCCTATCTATTGTTCTGGAATGCATATTGAAATCAACTAGAGAGTTAAAGCAAGACTTGCAGACTCTAAGTGCAGTCCAGGATGGATCCTTGTGACTGGTTAGGCTCTGTGAATCTTTCATCAAGTCCTGCACTTATAGTCCAGGCACAGGTGTGGGACTCACATTGGTTTGAATCGCTGGATGGCAGGCAGTTCTCTCTGGAACCTCTGGCTACAGCCAACAAGATGTGACCCAATAGATTAACCTCAGTATCCAAATATTACTGGGGAAAACGGAGACTATTTTAGACATCTGATGGAGGGAGACTGCAATTAATTGTCTCCAATTAATTAAAATGAGGAAAAACATGTTAAGTACAACTCAAAATCTTTCAAAGCTGATGTCACATTTTATTTGTGCATCTGTACAGTTTTACAACTATAAAGGAATCTGTTGCAAGTACTGCTGCTCTCAGAAGTTAACCTGTTCTCTTCTCCGAATAATTAAATGGGTGATTCATTAGTAAAGAAATATTAATTCTTGAGATGGTTCAAGCCAGAGGGATTCGAGTGCTTGGGGAAAATGAATCATAAAGGAAATGATGACACTACCCATTCTGTTTGGTCAGTGCATTTATTTTCTGATACCTGTTTAAACATCAACCAAGAGCAAGTTACCCTACTAATGGAAATTAAATTAACAAACCCAATTTAAACAAAGAAACACCTGTGTTTATGGCTACAGTAATTCAGCCTCACACAGTTATCTTGAGAGCTTCATTTGTTACATAAAAATATTTAATCACAAGCCCAGTGAATCAACTTTATAACTAGCTTTCAAAAAGAGAAGCAACAGTGGAAATTCTGCACTCATTCAAGTACTTGAGAGAATAAACATTGTATCTACGCAGCACCGAAAACAAAAAATGGATGGAAATGGAGTGGGAAAAGAGAGGCTTTGAGCCATGTAAACGTAGTTTTGCATTGTAAATGGCAGGACTGGGTGGTAAGTAAATAAGCTGCTGAGGGAGCTAATTGCCCCTCAGCTAAACAGGTCTGACCGGCTAACCAAATATTTGGCTGATTCATTCAAGATTAAGGAAGTGCTAGAAGATAAAATAGCTCCAATCTTTATTTGCAATCTGCAATTTGATGTATTTGAATAAAAATGCACTTTTACTCTGGAGGATAAAAACCTGCAGTTATTGGAAATCCAAAATAAAAACAAAGCTCTGGAGATACTCGGCAGGTCAAGCGACATCTGTGGAGAGGGAAACGGTTGATGTCATTGTCCGGAAAAGTTCACTCCATTCCCTCCACACAGATGCTGCCTGACCTGCTGAGCATTTCCAGCAGTTTTCGGGTTATAGTTAGGATTTCGGTTCCCTCCAATATCTTCCTCCCTTTCTGCTCTCTTATCCCCTCCTGTACAATTTAAATTCAACACCTCCTCATAAAGGGATATGGTTCCTCCACAGATACTTGCACCACTTGCCAATTCGCACTCCCTAAAATAAACCTGAGAACAGCTCCCTCTACGTACTGCTTTAAAAACCCTTCCCAGATGCATTTAACAAATTCCACTCCATTTAAGGCCCCTTACATTAATGCAATATTGGGCAAGTTAAAATCACCCACTACTACAACCCTTTTGCTTTTACATCCTACTGCTATTTATCTACATCTCTGTTCTTCCAAATGCCGCAGACTATTTGGAGACCTATGGTATAATCCCATCAAAGTGATCACCCCTTTCTTACTTCTTTCTACATCTACATATTAAATACACACATGCATATATACACACATATACACAATATATTTATTTCATTTGCTGATCCCTCCAGGATACCTTCTGAGTATTACTGTAATGCTCTCCCTTTTACAGGATCGCAACAAGCTCCAGGAACCGGACCTTTGCATTACATAGTAAGACGACAGGGTGGCGGAACATGGATCATACACAGAATTAGGAAGAATCAACGGATCATTCCTGGGGTTGGAGACCACTGAGATAGAGCATGGTACACTGAAGATTTATGAATTTATCTTGGAAAACTGTTCTTGGAAAGATTGGTCCTTATTCACCACCTCCTTTCCCTCCTGCTGCATCCTTTCCATACCATACACACCTGAACTGGACTGCTAACTTGCTCTGAGTGACCAATAGTCTTTCACCACTTGCCCATCCTCAGCACCTACCCACTGGGACCTCTGAAGTCTGACGGCCTCAAACCTATTTGACACGTGACCCAGAGTTGCACTTTAATCCCTCCTGCCCCATTGAATTTGTATGTCTGACGGTAGAAAGGACAAAGGATGAATCCAATGCAGCAAGCACCCTTAAGGAGGAATCTTCATACCAGAAACTAAATATAATTAGCTTCAGTTTAACAGACTGAAGTTTGGCATTGGTTACATTTTTATATTCAACTGCATTTCTCATTCACAAAGCGAGTACCTTCAAGTTACAAGAGGAACTCACCTGCATAACACAGTGGTGGATGTGATCTTCTGTGGTTAAGGCCAAAAAGTAGTCGTGCAGCACACCGAGCTCCTGCAGCCAATCAGATGCATTGTTAGTCTGTCTCACTACACATCGGCAACTATACAATGACAAGCTAATTCTTACACAGCGAAATCAAGAGCTTTGTAAAGAGGTTTGATATAATCAACATCGAGCTGAGGTTTTCTCGTGGATGAGTCAAAGATTTGGGGGGGCTAAAAATATTAGAAAATCACTAATGCATCGGAAATTCAGGAGAAACATCTATACTCAAATAATGGTTAGAACTCGGAACCTGCAGGGGTCGGTTAAGAACAGCATAAATGTACTTAAGGATAAACTTGAAAGGTACACTGGGAAGGTTCAGATGGAAGGATGTCCTGATGGACAAGTGGGAGTCTTGTGAGTATAAACAGTAAATTGCTGGTTTGGTATTGTGCCGTAAAGCTCTATGAAACTGTCATGATATCTCACTATAATCCAAGATCCCTCCTCAGCATGGGGTCACCCATCCTCCATCAGTAGTTAGATGGCTGAATTCAAATTTCACCACCTTGTTCCATTGTTGACCAACAGGAGATATCTGGGGCCAGCAGTAAGGGAACCAAGATGTTGCAACCCCAGGCACGGGCTGATATGGTGCAACATCTGTGCCACAGTGCCAGGCAATGACCATAGAACAATACAGGCCCTTCGACCCACAATGTTGTGCCGACCTTTAAACCACGCCTAAGACTATCTAACCCCTTCCTCCCACATATCCCCCTATCTTAAATTCCTCCATATGCCTATCTAACAATCTCTTGAACTTGACCAATGTATCAGCCTCCACCACTACCCCAGGCAGCGCATTCCATGCACCAACCACTTTCTGGGTGAAAAACCTCCCTAATGACCATTTCCAACAAGGCCTGGTGTAGGCATTTACCCTAGAAATTCACCGGTATTACTGTCACAGAATTGCCAAAATCAACACGCCAAAGGTCACCACTGACCAGAAATTCAACTGGACCAGATAAGTAACAAGGCCAGGAGTAGGTCACAGGCTGGGTACCCTGCACTGAGGGGCTCTCCTCCTGACACTGCAAAACCTCGACAAGGCACAAGCCAGATGTGTGACAGAACACTCCGCACTTGTCCAGATGAATGCAGTATCAGCCATGTTCAAGGAGCTCAACACTGCCCATCAACATGTCCTCTCCACTACCACCACACTGGCAACAGTGTGTACCATCTGCAAGACACACCACAGTTACTTGCCAAGGCTACTCCACACACCTCCCAAACCTATAGCCTCTATTACAAAGAAGGGCAAGTGCAGCAGGTGCATGGGACCACTGCCTGCAGATTCCCCTCCAAAGAGGGGAATCCTGACATGAAAATATATTATTCTGGGGCCCAAATTCCACAACTCCTTACCACAAACACTGCTGGAGTGCCTTTACTGAAGAGACTGCAGCAGTTCAGGGAGGCAGCTCACCACCACCTTCTCAAGAGCAACTATAGGTGTGCAATAAGCCGTGACCTTGCTGGTGATACCCACAAAAAAACGTAAAACTTCCCACCCATCAATAGGTGAGAAAGACATGGAATCTGGGCAAGGAAAATGCATACTACTTCATCTGGGCAAAGTCTTGCATTCAACATCAATGGCATTCCAAAAGCCTTTCAATTAAAGCAGGGTTAAGGTTAGCCCAGGGCAAACAAAGGCAATACAAAACCACATCCATTTTCTTCAAGTTACATAGACAATGGAAGTACTGTGTACTTTGCAACCAATATCAGCTTTACTAGACTTTAAGACACAACTGCAAGCTCGTGTGTCACAAGCTGAGAAAGCAAGCTGCTCTTTACAAGGCACCTACACAATAAAGAGTTAAGTGCACGGTTAGAATTGGGAAGGTTTTAAATTCTTTACTAGTGCACTAATGGCTTGATTAGAAAGAGGTTTGATCGGAAAACTTCTATCAATTGAAGCCACCTGTTCCATATTCTGCTGTGACTCCTAATCAGCCTGAATCTCCTCTGTGGTGGAGGGAGATAAAGAAAGTTCTGTTGCACTCAAAATTGATTTGTACAAGATACCGTGGGTTACATTCACTTCCTTTGCTCAGAAATTAAGGGGTTCTAAACTCTCTACAATAGAAAGGCAGTAATTTACGTGTTCCTATTTAAAATGATTTCCTCTTTCCAACTTGCTTTCAAATATGTAAATAAATTCAACTATTGACTTGTACTGGGAGAACAATCACCCTCTCAGTGTTGGTTTGAGTACAGGCTGAGTGAACACTGGTCTGTTGCTGTGCAGGCTGCTCATGTTATTGAACTGAAGTTGCAAGTATTTATTTGTCACTGTACTGGCTGTTACATTGCCCGTGAGCATGACAGCAAAGTGGAACCAGCACATTCACAAGCAATGTGTCAGAGTGGGAGGACTAACATCTGCATTCCTCAGGAAAGCAGTAAGGAGTGGCTTTGTGAAGGGAGTGGTGACAGATTAGGTAGAGGGATTCAAAGTCATGCTGTGCATTCATTGGGTTAACAACGAAAAATAATTTCCTGTCTGTTGAATCAGCCTGAGAAATAGAAGGAGCAGACAATTCAATCCTTTGTACCTGCTCTGCCATTCAATATCATGGCAGATCCTTTACCTCAGCACCACTTTCATGCAACAATCCCTTACTATCCAAAACTCTATCAATCTCTGACTGTACACAGCCACCGAGCCTCTACAGCCCTCCAAAGATCCAGCACCCACTGGGCGAAGAAGGGCGAGACCTTTTATATATAAAGGGCTTTAGGACGTGGAAAGCACACTATGAACTGTGGCAGAAGTGGAAACTGATGAATATTTGAACAAGAAATATTTCGGGAAAGGGCAGGAGAATGCAACTCTTTGAAGGAGCTGGCTGAGTCAGATCTTGTGTTGAATAATGAAAGGTGAAGGGATACAATTCTTCCTTGAGAAATGAACAGGTGACAGGACTGGAATGCTGGAACTGCTGATGGGTCCATCACTGGGAAGACCTACTTTTTCACATGCCACGTACACGACTCTTAAGCAGGACTTTCAGCACCGTTCTGTGAGCTGCACAGGATGTCAGACAGGGATCAGGGAGCAGAGTGGACAGCTCTGGCTGTCAGATGGATGGATGGGGGGGGGGGGGGGGGGGGGCGGTGGTGAAAACAAATCAATGGATATAAAATCACAAATCAGAAGAAAGTAGGAACCACCCAAGAGGAGAATATCAGGGCACTAAATGAACAATGAAAATTATATTTTGCAAGCTGTTAACTGACAAGGAAAGTTATAATTTAGTGTCAGAGAGAAGGAATTAGGAGAGAACAATGTAAGCTAATTCTTGTAATCTTCACTGTCACCTCATTTCATGAAGTTTCCTACCACAGGGAAAGACAGTCAATACATTAAACCCACCCAGATTTGAAATTTGAACTCCCCATTGTTAAAAGTCAGTTCACTTAGGCTTACTCAAAAGATTAACAGAGTTCATCTTAATGCAACAGCTTCAGTAAATAAATTGTGTGTGGTCAAAAAGCAAAAAAAACCCTAGATGCTGAAAATCTGAACGAAAAGCAGAAAATGCTGGAGATACTCAGCATCTGTGGAGAAAGAAACAGTTAACGTTTCAGGTTGATGACCTTTCACCAGGACTGGAAGAGAGAAAATACAAGTGCATTTTAAATTGCAGGGAAGGGGGAAGAGGCAGAGGACAGAGGTGTTGTCTGTGATTGGAGAGAAACCAGGAGAGTCCAGGTGACACACGTGCTGTTGCTGAGGGTAGTGAAGGCTTGTTGACGGCAGCTGATCTATTTCTCTCTCCACAGATGCTGCCTGATTGTTGTGTACCCCCAGCACTTTCTGAAGTGATACTGGACGCTGTACCCAAAGATGTACACTGTTTGCATTAATACCTGTGCTTTATCCATCTCTGCAGTAAAATCATTCAGTAAGAACGATACTAGAGAAATAAAAATTTCCTGAAGGCACAAAGTAACTGGATAATTTTTCAGTAAAAGTCATAGAAATCTATAGCACAGACTGAAACAGCTGACCCAATGTGTCCAGGCTTGTGGCTGAGAAGCAGCCATCAAGACGACTCCCCCCTCCTGCCTCTCACTCTGTCAGCCCACTGCAAGGTTATACTGTACATTCCCAGTGCTCATTAATGCAATGAGGATTTCTGCATCCACTTTGCTTTCAGGCAGTGAGTTCTTCACTCTTGATGCTCTCTGGGTGAAAACAAATTCCTCTGCTCCTTTCTGACTCTTCTACCCATTACCCTAGATCTAAAGGAAATGGGTACTTCTGATCACCCTAATGAGCCTCATCCTCCTGATCTAATGAAAACAACTGCAGCCTGGCCAACCTTTTCACAAAGTTAAACTCTCCCAACACTGGCATCAGCCTCACAAATCTCCTTCAAGCCCACTGTGGTGCTACATTTGTCTTGTAGTGTGGTGGACAGAGTGCACACTGTACTCTAGCTTCTGGCTAGAGCATTACATCCCTGCTCTTGTATTTCACACCTTGCCCAATTAAGTATCCCAAAATGCATACTCAGCCTGCCCCACTTCCATTCCGAAGTGTAAGTTCACTCTGTATATTAACACTTCTCAATCTTCCACCATTATTTCCCATCACTTAGAGTAAATTCTCTTACTTCACTGCGCCCAGCCCATCTAACCCATTACCTCACATTTCTCTGGAATGAATTTGCCCTTTAATTAATCCACAGATATCCTCCTGATACCTTTCTTCTTCACTATCAACCATGTGGCAAACTTCTTAATCACATTCCCTGCAATATGATACATGTTTTTTTTAAAATTTGTATTCATTGTTGATTTAGACTTAAATTTGGTCAGGGGGCCATCCCAGCAGAAGCACTGGGAGTGTGTCCATGACAGCAACCGGTACACAGTGCAGTTGCCTGTGGGAGGACTTCTAGTTACTTTTCCCATCCTAAGGGCAAATTCATTGCAACCCCACAATCTCACTGAGACTGTCTAACAGCACAGAATGGAACTAACCTGGAGACTTGTTATACTATATGATAGAATCAACAGGGAAGCATAGACCTGTCCTGTCAGGCACTTCAGAGATGAACTTGCATTCATATTTTCATATCTAATTTGAACTGGTTTAATTAAAGTGGCACTGTGCCAGTTTTCTGCTGGTTCTGGATTTCAATGGGCGTCAATACTTCTTCCACATATTTTTGTCTGGTTGATTTTGGGATACATTTCCTGGGACTGTCACTAGTCTTAAGGCTTTCAATAGACTTTTGGATTCAGTAATGATATAATACTATCTGAATAGCTCTTCCATAGGTCAGATGTCAAGCTTCACAGGTAATCTCCCACTTTATCATCCTGTGTACAAGACAATAAGAGGCATGGATCGAGTGGACAGTTGGAGACTTTTTCCCAGTGCGACAATGGCTAACATGAGGGGACATAATTTTAAGGTGATTGGAGGAAGGTATCAGGGGGATGTCAGGGGTAAGTTTTTTTTTACACAGAGTGGTGGGTGCGTGGAACGCACTGCCTGCAGAGGTTGTGCGGGCAGAAACATGAGGCACATTTAAAAGACTCTTAGATAGACACATGAATGATAGAAAAATAGGGGGCTATGTGGGAGGGAAGGGTTAGATAGATCTTAGAGCAGGATAAAATGTTGGCACAACATTGTGGGCCAAAGGGCCTGTACTGTGTTGTAGTGTTCTATGTTCTACATCTGGATATAACAGTCCAAAGCTACAAAGGCCCAGTTGTAGTCCTGTACAGAATGAATGTGGGTCACCACAGGCCCCGAGCTTCTACATACACCTCCCTCCAGCTGCCATCCTTGAGGGCAGGAGCAGGGGGCAAGGCTCCTTACATTATGTTTTAATGTTTAACAATAAGTACATTAGTGAACAAGCAAACAATTATTCCGTGGGTAGTAAACCGATCAAAACAGACTCTTTTCCACAATAGGTGGTTGATGGTCGACACGGATTTGATGGACTCAAGGGCCTGTACTTAGTGTACGACTCTGTGACTAATCATTTTTATAAGTGTGATTTCTCATTTTGTTACATTTGAAAACATGAACTCAGAAAGAGTGGACAGGCAAGTTATAAGCAATTCAGTCCTGCAGGATCACATTGCAGTCAACTTTCAATCACCAGGAGACTGGTCAACACTGCCCTTTCTGCAGTGACCCAGTTCTGGGTTTAAGTCACTGCAAACACCTGGCTTCCATGGGCTTTTGCTTTACGAATTAGATCACCTCGTGGGACCTTATGAAATACCTCCGTAAAATTTATGTTGATTATGTAATGCTCTACACTCAACGACCCTCCTTGGTGGTACCTCAAAAATTCCATAAAGTTAGAACATTTTCCAATAATTTTCCCACCAACATTAGCCTGAGCTGCACTTACTTGGTCTATGCACTTCTCCCCTTCTGAACCACACCACACCTGCAGTTCTCCATCCCATGCCTGAACTTAAAGCGGGCTGGAAAATGATGCTCACAGCCTGTTATTTTCTTAAAGATTTCAGGAGGCCATTGATTCTTGTCAGGACAGCAATCCCAGCATCAGTCCCATTCCTTGTACCCCTACAACTTATTCTCCCTCACACGCCCATCAACTTCCTTTTGGTTCTTTTGCCGCATACCTAATCACGGGGTAATTTGCAGTAGCGAACTAACCGACCAGCACATGTTTTGGGATGTTAGAGGAAACCAGAGCATCCCAGGAAACCCACGCGATCAGGGGGAGAACACATGAACTCCACGGAGACAGCAGCCAATGTCAACATTGAACCCAGGTGGTTGGAACTGTGATCATGTCCCTGGAACAGCACTAACTGTGCCATGCCTCCCTTCTGCTGCAGCACTGTTCTTAGCCCATTTTCCTTAACAATCCATAATACATCATATCTGGGCCTTGCGAGATATTCATTCTTACAGCAGTTAGGCAACATTTTCATGTGCTGTTCTTTAAAATCATACCTAATATTTCTCACACTTCCTCTATAACGACAGCGACTGCATTGTTCTCCTCTTTAATGAAGTCATGCACAATTACTCTTTTAGAACCACACCAGGTTTTGTGCACACATTATCTTTTTGGTTTTAACATCTTTGGGTGTTCTTTAACTTTTACTTGCCAAATTGTTTTTTTGATGTTTTATTTTTGCCTTTTATATTCACCCTGGCATTTCCTCTATCCCCTAAATTTTCTCAGTTCTTTGTCCAAAAGTTTTCCTTTTTCGCCATATCCTGCTCTTAATGCTACTTGACGTCCAAGGGCTCCAACTTTTTAAGTTCCACCACTGGGAATACATTTGGCCTCAACCTTCACAATCTCCTCCTTAAATGCCTCCCACTGGTCTGACATTTGATTTACCTTCACCAAACTATTCCAGTTCAATTTAACCAAATGATATTGTAGACAAGTAAAAATTTTTACCCCTGCTTTACCTTTATCCCTTGCCACATACTAAATCTAACTGAGTGATGATTAACAAGTACACCCTCACACATATCATTTCCACCTGCCCAGGTGCATGCACTGAACTAAGACCAGAACTGCCCTTACTTTTGCTGGGCTTACTACATGCTGATTAAAAATGTTCTCTTGAATACGTCAAGGATCTGTATCCACTGTAAATTTCCACATTATTTCTGTTAATGCTAAGCTAGCTGAAATTCCCCACTAGCAGTGCACTTTCCCTGAAATTTCCTACGTATTCTATTGTGTCCTCTGACTACTTGTAAATCAATGTAGACTCCCAGCCTATTTCCTCCTTCCTCCATTCAACCCACCCGGTGTCATTCATTGACTATGACCATTGCGTTCCTTTTCGTAGTTCCGACTGCTTCCTTGAACCCATATCCTCATATCCCACTGCACTTTTCAAAAAGAAATCATTACTACCTCACCTGAATCTCTGTACACAGGAACACTGAGTTACAATTTCTGCCCATTTTAATCCACTTTTAGTAATAGCGATGATATTAAACTCCCATATGTTTACCAGGGCCTGAGTTCATCTGCTTTATTCCCTAGACTCTGTATATTTAAGTACACATTAGGCCAAACTTCTTTACTATCCTTTTTACTCGATGTTTTTTTTCAAATTGCACATTTTTACTGGAATTTAATACTCCAATATTTTCTATTACACTAATGAAAAGATACAAAGTTTCAGTAAAAATATACAACTAAACATTTGAAAGATTCATTGAATGAGCTTAGAGTTATGAATGAGCTGCAACTTTGTACATTCAGTGTTTATTTTACAACCTTGCGAGTTGGTTAGGAAGATCATGAGAAGCAGAGCAGGACCTTGATATTGAAATACATTTTGGGATGGGTTGAGCCATAAATAGAGATTAAAATCTGAGGTGTAAATAACAGAGTGCACTAATGCAGCACCATCCCCGTGCACGCTATATTTGTATTTCAAATCATTGTTAATATGCAGTTATTCCAGTTGCATGGGTAACAACTATATGCACAGAATACATGTTGCAAAACCTCTGGCAATTTTCCATAGCATTAACATTTTGACAGCACGACAACTCTAAGCTTAATTACCAAATAAATTTAGACTGGTTTATACAGTGTACAGAGAGCAGAATTATTCAGTAAGACAATAAAAGCAATAGAAGAAAAATCAGGGAGAATGGAGAAGAACAGCACTGAAACTCCATAAATGGCAAGTACTGCACTGTGACTGGAATGTTGATGACCTTTTTAATTCCAGATTAATCCAATTCTGTTTCTACATATTCACAATATTCAGGAGAGCAACATTTAATTGAGCATTTTAATTGGAATGGCATCAGTAGATGATCATGCCAACAGAACTCTATTGAACTACATCTTCCAAATGTTTTTCACACAAATGACGCAATGCATTCTGTAAAGATTTAGAGCTGAACAGTTAAAATATTTCTTGAATAAACTGAAAGTTGCGAAAGAGCTTCAACTCTGCACTTGATTTTATTACTTTTATAGCTTCACAAGTTGAATAGTACCATAGGAACAAAAAGCAGCATTGAACCCTGATGTCAAAATACATTTGGGAACAGCTTGGTCCACTCTTAGGAAGCAAAGTCTGTGGCAAGTTTCTAAATATGCACAAGAAAAATAATATGGGCTTTGTGATGGAAAATTAGCGTCAACTTACAGAAGTTGAATTATTTACAAGGGATTGTAGCACAGAAACAGACCAGAACAGCAAAATGGTCCACATTGTTATTCATGTTCAACTTGTGCCTCCACCTCCCCTACTTCTCACTCTATCAACAGGACCGGGTCATTCCTTTCTGTTTAACGCACTTTCCTAGCCTCGACTTAATTCATCCACATAAGTAGCAAGCTCCACAGTCTCACCACTCTCAAGAGAAAAGGTTTCACCTGAATTTTCTGTTGATCTTACGAGTGACTATTTTATAAAATTGTAAAACTGCATTTCTTGTTAGTTCTTGTATCATCATTATGATTTATTTACAAAATAACCTTCTCCCAATGCCAGTACATTCTCTATAATGCATGGAAGCCATACCTGTGCACAATCTGTATCGGTCATCAATCTGTGATATTGGTTGTTACTATTTTCACCCTCTGGGAGTGGAGGACATGCCCATTTGACCCATCCGGCACATCTTCCTGCTCCATACTTCTCAACACCTACATTCTTTTGTCCATGTTCTCCCTCTCCAACTGCTCCCACTCACTCACTGACCAGATAACCCAGTTTACAGTCTATCTCCATGGTCACCCTGATTTTACCCAATCAGGGGCATCCCCCACCCTCCCCTCCCTACACCTTAACAAGTTTTTGTCTCCTTCTCAGTTCCGACGAAGTGTCTTCAACCTGAAACATTAACTCTCTTTCTGTTCCCACGGATATGTTCTGACCTCCTGCATATCTCCAGCATTTTCTGTTCTTATTTTCGATTTGCAGTTTTTTTTTAATTTTTGTGCACAATATTCCTAAGTGTAGCTGGACCAACTTCTCTAATTTCATTTTATCCCTTCATGAATGAACTCGAGTGCTTGGTTTTTTTTACATAGAACATCGAACAGTACAGCACAATACAGGACCTTCGGCCCACAATGTTGTGCCGACCTTTAAACCTCGCCTAAGACTATCTAACCCCTTCCTCCCACATATCCCTCTATTTTAAATTCCTCCACATGCTTATCTAGTAATCTCTTGAATTTGACCAATGTGCCTGCCTTCACCACTGCCCCAGGCAGCGCAGTCCATGCATCAACCACTCTCTGGGTAAAAAAACCTCCCTCTGATATCTCCCTTGAACTTCCCACCCATTACTTCCCAGCCATGCCCTCTTGTATTGAGCATTGGTGCCCTGGGAAAGAGGTGCTGGCTGTCCACTCTATCTATTCCTCTTAATATTTTGTACACCTCTATCATGTCTCCTCTCATCCTCCTCCTCCTCTCCAAAGAGTAAAGCCCTAGCTCCCTTAGTCTCTCCTCATAATGCATACTCTCTAAACCAGGCAGCATCCTGGTAAATCTCCTCTGCACCCTTTCCAATGCCTCCACATCCTTCCTATAATGAGGCGACCAGAACTGGACACAGTACTCTAAGTGTGGTCTAACCAGAGTTTTATAGAGCTGCATCATTACTTTGCAGCTCTTAAATTCGATCCCTCGACTTATGAAAGCTAACACCCCATAAGCTTTCTTAACTACCCTATCCACCTGTGAGGCAACTTCCCGGGTTCTGTGGATATGGACCCCCAGATCCCTCTGCTCCTCCACACTACCAGGAATCCTGCCATTAACTTTATACTCTGCCTTGGAGTGTGTCCTTCCCAAGTGTACCACCTCACACTTCTCCGGATTGAACTCCATGTCTTATTTTCATGTCTTATTAACTTGTGTTGTCACTTCTAATGATGTGTACCCATGCTTTAGATCACTTAAGCCCTGCTACCCCAGACGAATCTATGCAGTATGTGGTCTCAATGCACCACATACTTACTTATGCTAATTCATATTTGATTAGTTAGTGGTTTATTGGAAGCCAATCAGGACTACTACAGATTCTCACATAGATTCTGTCTTCATGCAACTCACTGGGGATATTAGCTCCACGTTACTTCAAATTTAATAAATGCTGTTGTACCGTTACGAAACAGATGTAGGCTATATAAGCAACTGTCACAACAGGAGAGAGCAACTCTGATGCACACTGTTAGAAGCATTCCATCTTACCATTGCCCGCTTTTCTGCAACGTAGAATAACTCAGTCAAAGCTCGATGTAGAGGAGGAAGAATAAAAATTCCAGTCTGATCTTGATGTGCATTATTTTCCATCTTGGTGAAAAGCTGCCAGAGTGGCCTCAGCATTGTGAGGTCACAGCCACTGGGAAATAAAAAAACAAATCAAAAGTATAAATTATGGTACCCCTCGAAAAAAAATCATGTTTAACCCAAGTGATTTTAAAATAGTCTACATGGGGTTGTATCAGACATTTTGAACAGCCTCCAACAGAGATTAATGGATCATATAAAGGCATGGTCACACACTTGTCTAAATGTAAGAGTTAGTTTGTTCTCTGTTGAGAAGTTCCATCAAGGGAGCATTTGTTAAACTTCATTGTCAAAAAAGGTGGCATTGCACTTACACTGATTCCGTACATATCAAATCCTATCCAGTGATCCACTTACGAAAGCTTCGAGGGTCCATCCTTGATCATGCTTCTATTTAATATCCTCCAACCCTGCCCCTCTGGGACATTATGTGAAAGCAACTCCGGTTGTAGTGCAGGCTGATAACACCCACCTGCATTGTTTTGAAATCGTTCTCAGTGCTCATCTGACAGCTGGTAATGGATGAGCAGAAATTTCCTCCAACTAAGCACTGGGAAACCAAGCCACGGCTTTGTTCCAGCCACAAACCTCATTCCTTCTCCCCTAACTTGACCCCTCTCCCTGAAGATTTAAATCTCTTTTTCAATCTGAGTTTTAACTTTTTTTTGTGGTATGTGAACATTTATAATAGGATTAGTGAACGTCAGATCTATCAGAAGATGTCTAAAGGTGGCTGGGGTGGAATCAGCCGGAGTGCAGGTGTGGCACCTTCCAGAACTGATACTTTCTGCCACTACTGATCCTGGGTGAACCTTGGAACAGAAAAGCTTTTAAAACGAGTTGATGGCTTTAGAAGATTGCATCTGCAGGCTTTCATTTTGTGCTTGGCTCAGGAGATTACGCACAACAAATCAGATATTAAACAGCAACTTTCCAAAACCTTGCCTGTATGGAACTGTCTGCACATTGGCCAGCTGTGTTCTTATGTTAAGATTTAGGACTCCTTGTACTGCTTGAATAATAGAGAGGCTGTTCTATAGTGTGAATGGGAAAACTAGATTTAAAATTTCCTGTCTCTAATTTTGAAGAATTGAATTTTCCATCACAAAATGTTGTGAAGCAAGTCATTTGCATAAATAATCAAATTATATTTTTGAAAGGTGCCTTTATTTGCATTTGGAAATGCTTGAATTTCAAAGCGTACATCACGTTCCATCCAATCCCTGGTTTTAATTGAGCATTAATGACTTTGAAACTGTAGCCCTGGTCAAGATCAAATAACCCAAGGCACATCCTCCCCAACTTCCCTCTAACAAAATCTGATTCCTTCTTGTGTTAGTCAGTCAGTTCGCCAAATCATCAGTATTCCACGAGCTGCCTACAATACATCTCAAAGGTCAAGTGCTCTCCATGCTGCTCACCTTATCTGTAGTGTTTCTAACCTTAATCCTTTATAATCCATTGACATCTTGACTTACGTCCTATTGCTGCCAACTCCAAACAGAGCCTTCATATTTCCATTAAAAAGGCTGCTGTCAGGGACTATACTTCTCCTTCCACATCTAACACCTTTCTCCTCATTAAGTCTCAATGAACATTGCTCCCATATCTGGTTCCATTATAGTTTCTGTCCTGGCTCAGTGGGTAGGGCTCTTGCCTGCGAGTTAAAGGTTCTGGGATTAGTATCCTTCAAAGATTTAAGCACAAAATTTAAACTGGCATTCCAGTGCAGTGATAAAGAAGATGCTGTCCTTTGGCTAAAATATTTTATTGAAGTCCTGTCTGCTCTCTCAAGGTTCAAGAAAAGATCAACATTATTAAACAGAGATTGTTGGGTCATTTTCATGTTACCATCTGTGGGAGTTTACCTTGCACCAACTGGTTGGTTGATGCCTTCCCCTTAACATGCATAAAGTATTTAGCTGGCAGTAAAGTGCTTTGGGACATGCTGGGGTCATGAAAGGTGCAATATCAGTGCAAAGCTATCTTTTACTTTTAAATTTCTGGAGCAGGCAATGAGAAAAAAATGCAAGTCATATGACAAGCAATTCTTTCCTCGCCTCTGGTTTATCTCTACCACAACCATTATTTATTATTCTGACCAATGATTTTCTGAATTCTTGCTGGTTCCTCCCACAGTCTTCCAGCGTTGAAATCAAGACCAGAGTTTTCTATGCTATTTTATACTTACCAAAGAGTATAAAATGCAGTAGGGCTACAAGGGGAAAAGCATGAGTCCAGCGAACACAATGATGAACTAGGTCTGTACATGATAAGATCTAGAAATAAATTCAAAGTATGAAGCCTGGATGAATTCAGAGCTGGGAGACCGTGGGTTTATTTACACAACTTGACAAGTTACCAAATAAACTCTGGACTAACTTTCTATTAGTTTGAATTAAATTTGAAACACTAAGAATGTAGAAATTCAATTTCTAAATATGTCAAGAATGAACTATTCTTTTTTTAAAAAAAGATTTAAAGTTCAATTTTTGAGAAACATCTTTCCTCATTCCAAATGCAAATGTATGTGGGCGTAAAGAAAACACACCTCCTTCACCGTGACCCAGAGCTGTAAATCATCTCTCACTCCCTTTAGAAAAGCTCCATAGCAGAGGACAGAGTATGTATCATGAAAACCATGGAGGTACTCATGAATAACCCATTACTGTAATCAAGGCAATAGCATCCAGATAAATACACATATTCTGAAAACAAGCCTATTTCCCCCCCCCCCCCAAAGTGTTCTGCAGAATCAAGTGACACTCTCATGCCAAAACACACCATTTAATGCTCTAACCCTTTTAGTCCAACACAAAGAAACCTATGCACTTTTGTGCTCGAAACAATCAACATTATTTGCAACCTACACTTCACAGTGAATGAAAACAGCCCCATTATCCAGCAAATCTCTCTGTAATCAAATTTATCCAAAGTATTGCTAATGACTGGACTTGATGCTGTCATATTTTAGTAATTGTGATGGTCTGATAAAGGTCAGCATTTAAATTATGCAAACTCAACGCTGCAATCTCTGAGTGTTAGGGAAATGATCTGAGGCAGAGAATGACTATGATCACCTTGCACTCTGCCAAAGTTGACAGGGATCATAATTCATTCTAGTAAACAGCTCTAAGGAGACAATCAGAGCTCATCTGATGGTGGAATTCAAACTGCTTCCATAATTAGATGTGAAATGGAAAAATGCATCTTTTATAATAAACCCAGGATTGGATAGAACCTGAAACATGGTGCTCCTCAAACACCTTTCACTTATTTGATTACAAACAACTCCACTCCATGCTGTTGATGCCTGCTCAAAGAATGAGAACTCTATGCTGCTGGGTCCAGACAGTGAAGTGGGAAGTCTGGGGGAGGGATTGGAGTGGGAAAGGTCACTGATGAAGAGGAGGAAGTGAGAAAGGTTGCAGCACGGAGAGGGGGAGAGTGAGGAAGGGAGAGCCTGCAGCCTTGGGGATAAGGGGCGAGTAGATGAGAGTGGAAAACCTTTGCTGCTTGTAACGCACGAATCACACCCATTTATCCCCATCCCATCACACAATCCAAGCTGTAAAACAAGATCAGTAGGGGAAATTGTAAATGCTTTCATGGTCAGGTCCAGCTGAATGACACAAGCCGCAGTGGAGTTCTCTCTTCACTGTTCTTGAGCAAATATGAAACAAGAAGTGGACTGCGCTCTTTTCACCAAAACATATTGTTGTAAAGCACACTTTACAATGATAGTGCTACTCTCTCTTCTGATTTAGAGATTATGCACTTCCTTGGTTGTTTCGAAGACTTGTTAGTTACAACGATATACAGACAGCATAGTGAGTGAAATTCTCAGATGAAAAAGATTGTTGGCTGGTCAATGGAAATCATTTGAGGCCGAAATGAGGCTCAATTTTCCTCCCTGATGATTTGCTGCCACTTGGCAAAGAGCAAACAAGCCTTCATATTGCTCAGTGTTTAAAAGATGACACCAAGATCCAATGCTCACTGCTAGCAATTTTGCCAGAGCCAGGGTCAGATGGCTTCAGTCTCACACACCACTCCTTGAGCTTTCAATCGAGATTGTGCTTCCAGTCTAGTACTGAGGTAGTGCTACATGGTCAGTGACGATATTAGAACATAGAACATAGAAAACCTACAGACAATTCAGGCCCTTCGGCCCACAAAGCTGTGCCGAACCTGCCCCTACCCTAGAAATTACTAGGCTTACCCATAGCCCTCTATTTCACTCAGCTCCATGTACCTATCTAACAGTCTCTTGAAAGACCCTGTCGTATCCGCCTCCACCACCGTTTCCGGCAGCCCATTCCATGCACTCACCACTCTCTGAGTAAAACGACTTACCCCTGACATCTCCTCTATATCTACTCCCCTGCACCTTAAACCTATGTCCCCTTGTGGCCACCAATTCAGCCCTGGGGAAAAGCCTCTGACTATCTACCCTATCAATACCTCTCATCATCTTATACACCTCAATCAGGTCCCCCCTCATCCTCCGTCTCTCCAAGGAGAAAAGGCCAAGTTCCCTCAACCTGCTTTCATAAGGCATGCTCCGCATCCCTGGCAGTATCCTTGTAAATCTCCTCAGCACCCTCTCTATGGCTTCCACATCTTTCCTGTAGTGAGGCGACCAGAACTGAGCACAATACTCCAACTGAGCGCAATATTAGGCCAATGTCTGTCAGCTCATTTAAGTAGATACATAAGATCCCATAGTACTATACTAAGAGAAACAGGGATTGTTCCAGAGCCCTGGGCAACATTTCTCCTTTGAGCAGTCTCCAACAAAAAATATAAAATGGATAAACTGGTTAGCTAGTTCACACGTTGCTCATGAAACACCAATCCCCAGAATAACAACAAAACATTTTCCAGCGTCTGCAGTTTTTTTGATTTTCAATTACTTATCCCTGGAAGGGACAGATGAGACTGCAGACGCTGTAATCTGAAGCTAAGATCAAACTGCTCAGTGCATCAGGTAGCATCTGCGTGGGACCGTGGCTGCAGAAGGATGGCCAATGCTTCAGGTCTCAACCCAAGATGCTGACCATGTCTCTGTCTTCACAGATGGAATTGGTTTGTTATTTTCACATGTACTGAAATATTGTGAAAGCTTCTGTTTGTGCGCCATCCAGGCAGATCATTCCATACACAAGTACATCGAAGTCTTAAAAAGTAAACAATGCAGAATATAGTGTTGAGCTACAGAGAAAGCGCAGTGCAGGCAGATAAATAAAGTGCAAGGACCATGACAAGATAGATCGGGAGGTCAAGAATTTATCTTTAGTATATGAGAGCTCTGTTCAAGAGTCTGATAACAGCAGGGTAGAAGCTGTCCTCGAGTCCGGTGGTACAGCTTTCAAACCCTTCGTATCTTCTGCCTCATGGGACAGGGGAGAAGAGGGAATGACCAGGCTGCCTGAGTCACTGAGTTCCTCTAGCAGTTTGTGTTTTCCATTGATCCCTGGGAAATTGTTTGCCACATTACCCCGATCACAGTGACTACACACAAAAATAAAATAATTGCAGACGCTGGGAACTGGAAACAGAACAGGCTGGAAATGACCAGCAGATTAGGAAGCATCTCAAGCACAAAGAAAAACCAGTTATGAAGCTGAACACCAGACTTGCACTGCATTCTGGAATCTTGTGTCCATTTCCCATTATGCCTATTCTTGGCATAATCAATATATCAATATGCGTAATTTGAGACATAAAATGAGATAAGTACAGCACATTTTTCCAAAAGCTTTCTTCTCATATTACGGCTTATGACACCTCATCAGAAGTGAGGTAGGTTAGAAATCAAACCTGTGTGAAGTTGGGGGGGCAGGGGGGGGGGGGGGGTGGTGGAGGTGGTGGTGTGTTGGGGGGAGTGGTTGCAGAGAACAGTGGGAATGTCTGAGAGAGGTTGAAGACCAAATGTTGGTGGTGCCGACTGAGGGAGGGTAGTGAGGACTGCTCATCGTGGATAATCTGACCGGAGGAAATGTAAATAGTAAAAGGTATGAATGAAGAAATTCAAGGACTATCAAATACAACCCAGAGAAGCAAAGCACTGCAGATGCAAATGGAAATAAAAACAGAATGCTGGAAAAACTCAGGTGAGGCAGTGTTGAAGCAAACTAGAAAGAACCATAGAACCATACAGCACAAAACAGGCCCTTCAGCCCACCGTGTTGTGCCGTCCATCAGACCACCCTCACACTACCTAACCCCTTCCTCCCGCATATCCCTCTATCTCACGTTCCTCCATATGCCTATCCAACAAGCTCTTGAACTTGTTCAATGTATCTGCCTCCACCACCACCCCAGGCAGTGCATTCCATGCACCAACCACTCTTTGGGTGAAAAACCTCCCTCTGACATCTCCCCTGAACCTCCCACCCATAACCTTAAAGCCATGACCTCTCGTCTTGAGCATTGGTGCCCTGGGAAGGAGGCGCTGACTGTCTACTCTATCTATTCCTCTCAATATTTTATATACCTCTATCATGTCTCCTCTCATCCTCCTCCTTTCCAGTGAATAAAGCCCTAGCACCTTAAGCCTCTCCTCATATTTAATACTCTCCAATCCAGGCAGCATCCTGGTAAATCTCCTCTGCACCCTCTCCAATGCCTCCACATCCTTCAGATGACTTCAGATGACAAGTTCTATAGGCCTTAATGTGCCACGCTGGAAAGGTGCTATGCCTCAAGCTTTTGCTGGGCTGCGCTGGAACAATACAAGAGTCCAAACACAGAAATCAGAGTGGGAACAGGATGGGGAATCAAAGTGACAGACCACTGGAAACTCAGGGTCACCCTTACGGACTCAATTGAGGTATTATACAAAATAATTACATAATCTGCATTTAATTTCTCTGACAGAGGAGACCGATGCACTCAGATAGAAAAGACACAAATGAATCAGTGTTTCACCTGGAAGGAGTGTTTGGGTCCCCAGATGGCAAGAAGAGAGAAGGGCAGGTGGTGCATCCCCTGCATAGAGACAGAATGTTGTACTCTGCAGAAATGACCCTTCAGCCAACACTAATCCCATTTACCTGCATTAGGTCCATATCCTTCTATGCCTTGCCTGTTTAAATGTCTGTCTACATGGCTCTTAACTGTACTGACTATATCTGACTCCACCACTTCCTCTGGCAGCAAGTTCCAGATATCAACCGCTCCGTGCATGACAAAACTTTCTTCTCAAACACCCTTTAAAACTGCTTTCTCTCACCTTAAGCCTGTGTCCTCTTGTTTTTGATAATCCTACCTTGGGAAAAAGATTCTACCCCATCTATGCCTCTTATAATTTTATATACCTTCATCAGGTATACCTCATCTTCCTTCACTCCAGGGAAAACAAACCTAGCCTGTCCAATCTCTCTCCATAACGAAAGTCCTCCAATCCAGGCAACATCCTGGTGAATCTCCTCTGTAGTCTCTGCAAAAGCCTGAAAGCACATACCTCCAGGCTCAAGGACTGCTTCTATCCCGCTGTTATAAGACTATTGAACGATTCCCTAGTACTATAAGATGGACTCTTGATCTCACAATCTACCTCATTACGGCCTTGCACCATTTTGTCTATCTGCACTTTCTCTGTAACTCTAACACTTTATTCAGCATTCTGTTATTGTTTTCCCTTATACTACCTCAATGCACTATTATAATTAAATGACCTGTATGGACGGCATGCTCCTTTTAGTGTGGCAACCAGATCTGCACACAATACTCCAAGTGCGACCTAATTTGTGTTTTGTAGAACTGCAACATAACGTCCCAACTTTTATATTCTATGCCCCAACCTAAGGCGGCAAGCATGTCATACACGTTCTTCACCACCCTTTCTACCTGTCATTTTCAAGGAACTGTAGACACGAATTCCAATGTCCCTCTGTTCACCAACATTCCTTAGTGTCATACCATTTACTGTATACGTCTTACCCCTACTTGACTTCCCAAATGCATCATATTGCAATTGCTAGGATTAAATTCCATCTGTTATTCCTCCGTCCAATTTCCCATCTGATCTATATACTGCTATAGCCTTAGACAATCTTTCTTGTTATCCACAACACAACCAACTTTCGTGTCATCCACAAAGTTACTAATCATACTTCCTACATTCACGTGCAAGTTGCTGATGTACATCACAAACAAGGCCCAGCACTGATCCTTGTGGTACACCACTAGACGTAGACTTCCAGTGAGAAAAGCATCCTTCCACCACTATCCTCTGCCTCCAATCACCAAACCAGTTTTGGACCAATAAGCCAGGTTGCCTTTGATCACATGGGCCTTAACCTTCTGGACCAGCCTACCTTATCAAGTGCTGTACTAATGTCCATATAGACAGCGTCTACCATCCTGCCTTCAATCTTATTAGCTACCTCCTCAAACAACTCAGTCAAATTAGCAAGGCAGTTTCATGCAAAGGTGCTATGAGAAGGGGAGTGGGTAATGGTGGAGATGGAAGAGCAAACCGGAACATTGCAAAAGGAACAGCCTTTTGGGAATACGGGAGGGGAGGGGAGGGGAGGGGAGGGGAATCGTAATGAAGGTTGCAGACATCACAACGATTTGCTGATTGTGGAGGCTGGTGGGGTGGAAGATGTTGACAAATGGAACCCTGACCCTCCTCTTGGTGCTACGAGAGGCAGCGAGTGCAGAAGTGTTGGAGATAGAACAGATGTGTTAAGAGTACCTGTCAACTACAACAGAGGGAAACTGAGGGCAAACACTGCATTTGAATCACTTTAAGATAACCATCAAGTCACTGGCAAACCTTCAAGATAAAAAAGCAAAACAGATTCTTGCTGGCGAGATGCTTGGCAAGACCATCATTATAAAGAAGGACCAGCTTGTTTCCAAACCAACAGCAGGAACTGATCAACAAGAGACTCCAGACATACCAAAGGCCTTGGATAATTGTACACAACATAGTCCAACTATAGACAAAAAGCAAACTGGTGTTCTTATCAAAGCCCTCCACCACATAGTTAGTTTTGCATGTTCTAAAATCTACAAGCAAAACAAGTAACATAGTATTAAATAACTATGTATATAGCTGATGAACTGTGGCTACAGAACCATCTAATTTTACAGCACAGACTGAGGCACTTGGCCAATCATGCCTGTGTCAGTTCTCTAAAAGACCCAAGTGCAATGAAGGTATCGACTTGTGTTCAAGGCTAGAGTGGAAGTGAAATATCAGCCGTCAATCCTGATGTAATTTACCAATGTCGTAGCTTCAGGTAGAGCACTGACCTGTCATATACATGCAGAAAAACCGTAGCAAGCCCTCATCTACCATCAGGTTACACAAACCAATCCCAATTTGATAAAATCAATTCAATCCTGATGAAGGATCATCAATCTGAAATATTAGCCCTTTCTCTCTGCACGGATATTGCTTGAACTGCTGAGTTTTTCTAGCATTCTAGATTTTTATTCCAGAATTTCAGCATCTGCAATGTTTTGCTTTCTACTCTACATTTGGTCTAGCTCAAATGTTATTTTGAAAGATAAGATACATATTTATGAATGGAAACAGGTTGAATGCTGGAACTGATGCAGCATGAAGCCAGTGGTTTGCTGGTGGCATCCTTCAGTCTGTGAGATTATGGCTATTCAATATTCAAACTTTGGTGAGGTTATACCATGCACTACACTTCCAATCATGAATAAATATGTTGATTCTGGAAAGACAATGGAGTTTGCTGAAGTGCCACACTGGATATGTCATTGGATAATAATGTGGGGTTACCTATAGGTGTACCTTGCTTCCAGCACTGGCATCTACTATATCACCACTGAAACCAATGACCATCATCATGACGTTTCATCCCACAACTAATTGCACCATTTGCTCCTGTTATCAGGTACAGTTTCCCCCTTATCATAATCAGTGGTTGGGGCTTTCGTATCCTTTTCAGTAACAGATTTGGAGCTTTGGGCACCATGCTACTCTTCGGTTTGGGCCACCTACCCATATTGCCTGGGGAGGCAGCACCTACCTAACTCAGCAAAGTCTCCTTGGGGAATGGCTCTGCTTGATGAATGCTGGAATGTTTGGCCCCATTGCTTCTGAGAGGAGAGTTGCGCTAGAAACTTCTCCTTTTCAGAGGATGCCTAGAATACACCACAGACATTAAAGCTGGTTGTTGTTGAGACTTCTTTCTTGGCAGCTGTCTGTAGGCTATGCTCCACTGCCATGCAACTATGCGGTATGAGTGCAGGTCATCCAAATTAGCACTTTATTCCCATGGGTGAGATTATTCTTCCATGCCTGCTTTGTTAATTGACCAAAAGGTGGTGGCTCCCTTTTCAACAGCAGAGCTCTTTGTCAAGAGAAATGTTGTCTTTCAAAATGGATCCAAGATAACCAATTCTGTTCACTGCTTCCAGTGTTGTTGAATCTGATCACAGGCAGAACCTTGCCTCATAATAAGTCTTCTTGACACTAATAGTGTGGGAAAACATGGTGCAGGCATGGGAAAGATGAACCATGAGCTACTGAAACTAATCTTCATTCCGTGGAACTAGAGCTGCAACATCAGCATGGAGGAGGTTTTTTTCTAACTTTCAGTCTGAACGGATGGAAAAGCTTTCCATCTGATCGTGGCTAAAAATGTTCTCTAATCATGTATTCATGGAAAATGCAAGTTAGGAACAAAGATGACAAAAAGACTGGGGCCAAAACAAGCCCTGTTTCAGCATAAACTTCATCTCAAAACTATAAGTAAAACTGTCAAACTCTCCAGAGATGTGCATGTTGTCAGGAATTTAAGAAGTGATACCTGGAAGGAAGTGAGACCTACCCTGCTACTGGTATCAATCCTTTGGTGGGCTCCACTGAAAATTACTGGAGTGGAGGTTGCTGGCCCTGTTACTTCTCAGAGTTTTCACACACACTTAAGTAGGTTGAATGCTGGATTTGTTTAATTAGGTTGTAATATTTTAAGTCACAAAATACAATTTCAACTACATTTCCTTCTGATATTCTTCAGAAATGTTTGACTTTGCAACATGGAAAATGACTAACCTTCAAAAGCACTACACAGGCTATGAAATTCATTGAAGCAATTGTCTGTTATCGAGTTGCTGAAATCACTGAGTATCTTGGTGGCTCATCTCTACACACAGCCAGTATCACGTCTGCTTTTTAATCAGGCAGTTTCCCACTTGTCATAATCAACGTTTAATGATTTCACCTTCCTTTTACTAACAATCTTAAAATGGAGCTCTTAGTTTCTTACCAGTTTTTTATCTTGGGCTTGGGCAACCTCTTACAGTCACAACTCAGTTCAACTTGTAGTTCTGGATATATACCATGTTCAACTGACTAAATGAAGTTTTCATTCTTCTTATTGTCCAGATGGATTTACAGCAATTATTCATTTCTTAGCACAAACAGGGTCACTCACAGCATCAAGTGGATTTTCAAATTACGTTAATCCTTTATGTATAGGCTTTCCTTGGCGCAACCTCTTAAAATCTTTTGATTTGCAGGACTGACAGACAAGGAAGACTCTCACAGCCCATCTTGATTCACACAACAACCCAATGCTCCTTCCACTGCTGCTTCTAACTGCTTCATCGCCACTACATTCTAAATGCTGCTCATCCTGGGTAAAGAGCTACCTCCTGATATCAGTCTAATGTTTGTTCACAGGAGTAAAAAGAATCTTTATATTGTTCAAGATGAAGCTCTCATATGGCATTTACTGTCTTGAATACCTCTAAGCTCACCTCAGAAGATGCCTCCTATCAAAGATGGAAAGTCTAAACCTCTCTAGTCTTTCTTGATACTTCAGATTCAACACCATGGATCAGCTTTGTTTAACTTTGCTGCATCATCTACAAACCTTGAATAACTGGTACATTTGTCTGGATGTCATACTCAAGGTGCAGCCTGACCAAAGCATTGGGCAGTTTGACCATAACATCCATGATATGGATCAACCTTATGTCAACCATACGATCTCTTTAACTTCTTTCAGCTCTATAGGTTACTGCAGGTATTTAAATATTCTATGGCTTGATAGAATTTTCAATTTGCAGGGCAGGAAGACTGTATGAGAGCAGGAACGTTGCAGAAGAGCACAGCCCACGGAAGATTATTGCCATTGCTCCGATTTGCTGCTTCTGTCCAGAAGGAACCCTCTGCGTGTGTCCAAGTTCCAAATTTGGTGAGGAAGTGTAAATCCAGAGCTGAATTAGCATTCAGACTCCTCTTTTTCTGCTTCTGGTTCGCAATCAATCTGCACATTGTAAATGTTTCCCCCAGGCCTTGGAGCTTCCAGTCACAACTTACTTCAACTAGTGACGGGGAAATAACAAGTTCAACTGACTAAATAAAAGCTTCAGCCTCTCACTGTCCAAAAAGTTTACAGCAATTGCGATTTCTGTAGGAGTCTGAATGGATTGGTGCAGTATCACATAGCAATTCCAGCTGGCTGACTCCCCACTTTTACAGGTATGGTGCAGCTTTGAATTTACTGTAAATTCAGATTCTAAACTGGTTTGTGCTGTTGGGGCCCTTGTTCAGAAAGCCCCTTGGGGTAAGGGCTCCCAATAGGTCCTGCAATCAAGAGATTTGTACCAGTCTGAAGCTGATCTAGATCAGCTAATGCTAAGTTTTTCAATTACCACAATTATTTCAACAACACAGGAAAAAATATCAGGAAGTAATAATCTTGGATAGAAATAATCACATTTTAGTTATGAGATGATGATATTGCACCTGTCTCCTAATTGCTTTGCTGAGAACATATCTGATGATTTCCCTATCATCAGCTCCACAAAATCATAGCTCAACTAATGCTTCAGCTACACATACCATAGTTTTATGATTTGGACTCCAAGGGAACAGAATGTGAGTTTGCTGATGACACCGGACTGAGTGGGATTGTGAATTGCGAGGGGGGTTTCAGGGTGAGAGGTGGAGTGTGCAAAAACATGCAGCATAATGTGGATAAATGTGAAGTTATTCAATTTGGAAGGAAAAAATGGTGTTAGATTGGGAAGTGTGGATGCATAAAGAGATTCGGGCGTTCTTATACAACTGTCACTGAAAGCAAACACGGGTGCAGCAAATGGTATGTTGCCCTTCAGAACACGACTTACGTACAGGAGAAACAGTATTTTGCTAGAGTTTCACAAGGCCTTAGTGAGACCCGGAATATCGTGCAATACTTTGGTCTCCTTAATCAAGGAAGGATACAGTTGCCATCAAGGCAGTGCAACAAAAGTTCACCAGACTGATTCCTGGGGCGCCAAGACTGGTGCACGAGAAGAGATTAGACTGACTAGGCTTATATTAGAATTTAGAAGACTGAAACTTGATCTAATTGAAACACACAGAATTCTGACAGAGCCAGACAAAGTGGATGCAGGGATGCAAACTGGATTCATGTTTCCCCTGGCTGGAGAGTCTAGACTGAAGAGTCACTGTGTCAGGTTACAGGGCAAGAGATTTAAGACTAAGATGTGGGAAAATTTCTTGACTCAGAGGGTGGTTAACCTGTGGAATTCACTGCTACAGATGGCTCATGGGCCAAGTCCTTGAATACATTTGAGAGACAAATAGATATATTTGTAGATGCAAAAGGCATCAAAAGGGCTATGGCGAGAGCTTGGGAATGTGTTATTGCAATAGGGGAGTGTACTCAGTGCTCAGCAGGCTCAGAGAGCTGAATGGCCTATCCCTGCTCCTGTCTTGTTTTTGTGTTTCAAATGAATTGCTAAGATTTCAGGCATCAAGCTGATTTAGAAGAGTTTCTGTACAATTTAGGCATTATAACGGTACGATTATAGCACTGGGTTTCGGTGTAATTTCATTATTTATGCGTGAATCTATTTATTTTAAACGGAATATTGTGGTCCTGAAATGCTATTTACCACTTGGAGAAAATGGCCAAACGTGTTCCTCAGTAAACACCAAAATGGTGAAAGACAAATTTAGCCTGTGTCATATGATTCTATTTACAACATGCATAACATTAAAAGTACTGTTAATAGAATATTCCATCTCTTGCTCAAGGATATGGATGCTGCTGCTTCACTGCTCCAGGGACCCAGGTTTGATCCAGACCTCCAGCAGAGTTTGCACGCTCTCCCTCAGACCATGTGGGTTTCCCCTGGGTACTGCAGTTTCCTCCCACATCCCAAAGATGTGCAATTAAGTAATTGGCTACTGTAAATTATACCAATTATAAGTGGGTGACAGAAGAATCAGCGTGGATTTGATGCACATATGTAAGAGAATAGATTATAGGGAAACAAGTGGGGGAATGGGAGGAATGGGTCTGAGAGACAACACAGACTCAGTGGCCTGAATGATCTTGTTCTGTCATAAGAAAATGAGTTTGAAAAAAGTAAATTGGGAAGACAGGAGAACACACATCAGTCGTCATTGAGGGGTCAGTGGTGGAAAGGGTGAGCAGCTTTAAGTTCCTGGGTGTCAACATCTATCCTGGGCCCAACACACTGATGCACCATGAAGGTAGTACGCCAGCGACTAATTTGTTAGGAGTTTGAGGAGATTTGGTGTCACCAAAGACTATTGCAAATTTCTACAGATGTATGGTGGAGAACATTCTGGCCGGGTGCATCACTGCCTGGCATTAAGGCTCCAATGTGCAGGATCACAAGAGGCTGCAGAGGGTTGTAGACTCAGCCAGCTCCATCATGGGCACAGCTCTCCCCACCATTGTGGACATCCTCAAGAGGCAGTGCCTCAGGAAGGTGGCATCCTCACCATCTGGGACATGCCTTCTTCTCATTACTACCATCGGGGAGGAGGTACAGAAGCCTGAAGGCCCACACTCAGTTTAGGAACAGCTTCTTCCCATCATCAGATTTCTGAACGATCCGTGAACCCTACGTTATTATTCCCTTTTTTTTGCACTGTTTATTTATTTTTGTAATTTATAGATTTCTGTGTCTTTGCACTGTACCCGCAGAACAACAAATTTCACATCGTATGTCAGTGATAATAAATCTGATTCTAATGAACCACTCATGTAAAACCACACTTCCTACATGTACTGAGATACAACTGCTACCAACTATACTGAAAAAATAACTCAAAACATACTGGCATTTTCAGTAAGTCACAAACCATTCTTACACTTTGCAAATTGGCAGTTATAATACCGGACTACTAGAGCATAAATAATTTTGCTGGTAATCTGCTCTGCACCCGAACTCCAATTAGATGGAGGAACACCAGTGGTGCAGCAGTTAGCACTGCTGCCTCACAGCTCCAGTGAGGCAGGGTCGATCCTGACCTCCAGTGCTGCGTGTGGGGAGTTCTTACTGCGACTGCATGGGCTTCCTGTGGGTGCTCTGGTTTCCACCTACATCCCACAGATGTGCAGGTGGGTAGGTTAACTGGCCACTCTGAATTATCCATGAGTAGGCAGGTGGCAGGGGAGCTGGGCGTGAAGAAAATTAATGGGACTGACAGCAAGAGGACTGATGGAAATGCTCTGACAGCCAGCATAGACTCAATGGATCGGATGGCATGAAGAAATATGAAAATCACATCAACAGCAGTATAGTGGTCCCGTAACTAGTAAATCAGAAGCCTGGACTAAGGTGATTCAGAGTAAAGTTCAAACCCCAAAGTAACTGATTAAGAATTAAATAAATCTGAAATAAAAGCTAGAATCAATAATAGTGGCTATGAAACTACTGGATTCTTGTAAAAAAAACCTGTGAAAATCAAAGCTCAATGCAACACCTGCCCTTTCACTTTTTCCTTTCTCACCATCCAGGGACCCAGTCTTTCCAGGTGAAGCAGGGATTCACTTGCACTTCTTCCAATCTAGTGCTCTGCATTCAGTGTTCACACTGTGGTCTCCTCTACATTGGAGAAACCAAACACAGATTGGGTGATTGCTTTGCGGACACCCGCGTTCAGCCCACAAGGGCGACCTGAACTTCCTGTTACCTGCCATTGTAATTCCCTATCCCACTCGGATCTTTTAGCCTGTGGCCTCCTGCACTGTCACAGGGAGGCCCAACATGAGCTTGAGGAACAACACCTCATCTTCTGTCTGGGCAAGTTGCAGCCTTCTGAACTTAACGTTGAATTCGACAACTTCAGGTAACTTGATTTCTCGGTCTGTATCAGTCTCCCATCTGTGATATTGGCTGGGCTTGTTTTCTTCTTTCTGGGAGTGGAGGACATACTCAGCCTGACCTGCTGCTCGGCATTTTGCAACTGCAACATTCTACTGTCTATGTTCTCACTCTCTAACTGTTCCCATTCACCACATAACCTTGCTTGCACCAGATCCCCATGGTCAGCCCAGTTTTACCCTGTCAGAGACATCCCCTCCCCATCTCCCCTGCAGATTCACAGGCTTCTTTTTGTCTTCTTTTCCATTTTGATGAAGAATCTCCAACCTGAAACGTTAACTCTGTTTATCTTCCCACAGATGTGACCTGACCTGCTGTGTTTCTCCAGAATTTTGTGTTTTTTGTTTTGTAAAAACTCAACTGATTCACGTCACTAATGCTAATAGGAAAGAAAATCTGTTCTTCCCTGCTTGGCTTCGTCGTCGTGGCTATCCCTCGAGGTCGAGGATGATGGTCTTCATTCCGTTGATCTATTTATGGGCTCTCAAGTGGCTTATGAGTCCAATCTTGGCTCTGAAAATTAAGCCCACAGAGCGAAGACGCCTGTGCGTGTATTTGTTTAACGTGTACTTGATGTTGCACTACAAAAAGCACACGATACTTCACAAATCAACCGACTGATTCCAATGGCATGGAAACCACGACGATTGGAGCCGATGGATTTGTTGCAGCCTTCATCCGCCTTCGCAGCTGTTGAGTTCGAAGTAACTTCGTCCGCCTGTTCCACCACTGAGGTCTTGGTTGGATTGTTCTTTGTCAAGGACCTCACCATCGACCTTACTGCCATGGGTGATCCTACCAGGAGCATAGCTTCAGACTGCATCGCTCTCGGGATCTCAGGACCACACAAGCTTCTCCACCACGACAAGGTGACAATCCACGGAGAAGATGCCTGGCTTATATTATGTGGTTGACATAATTTACCTCTAAAACTGCTTGTTCAAAATGCTACAGAAAACACTACGAAATTGGACTGACCACCCGAGTATACCCAGTCCAATCAGCCCTGCAAGGTCACCCTTAAACTAAGGAAAATAAACTACCTAAACTAGTCACCCAACAGCCATGATCACAGAGACACAGCTTGCAGCCAAATTATCATCCCTACATATATCCCGTGTCCCTAGCAGGACAAATCTACCAGAGAAAACAGCAGTGACATTATCAGGAGGGAGAGGAGTCCTGAGGATAAAAATAAACTGCAGATGCTGAAATAAAACCACTCTGCTGGAAACACTCAGCAGGTCAGGCAGCATCTGTGGAGAGAGAAACAGCACTGGGAACTGGGAAAGAGAGAAAAAAAGTCAGTTTTAAGTGACAGAGAAGATGGAGGTGGGATGGGTAGGACAAGGGGAATATCTGTGATAAGGTGAGACAAGATGGGTTGCAACAGTGCAGGAGGCCACAGGCAGTTAGGTCCGAGTGAGAGTGGGATGGAAAATTAAAGTAGCAGGTAAACCGGAAGCTGAGAGTCACTCCTGCAGACTCAGCACAAGTGCTCTTCAAAGCCATCACCCAATCTGTGTTCGGTTTCTCCGCTGTAGACACCACACTGTGAACACTGAGTGCAGTACACTAGATTGGAAGTGCAAGTGAATCGCTGCCTCACCAGGAACAACTGTCTGGGTCTCTGGACAGTGGGAAGGGAAGAGGTGAAAGGACAGGTGTTGTATGGATCACGTAGTTGCATGGAAGAGTGCCCTAAGCGGTTGGTGGGAATGGAAGAGTGGACCAGAGAATCATAGAGTCAGAGAGATACAGCACAGAAACAGGCCATTCGGCCCACCAAGTCCATGCTGACCATCAACCACCCATTGACACTAATCCTACATTAATCTCATTTTTTTTCTCACCACATTCTCATCACCTCCCCCTAGATTCTGCCACTCATTGTGGCCAATTAACCTACCAACCCGCACGTCTTTGGGACATGGGAGGAAACCCAAGTGGTCACGGGGAGAGTGTGCAAACTCCACACAGGCAGCACACATGGCTCTCTGCCATTGCAAGGTGGTGTCTCCACTAATTGTGTCGCATGTGTCATGAAGAGAGTGATCCCTTTGAAATGCTGAAGTGGGTGGGGAGGGGGAGGGGTGAAATGTGTGTTTGGTGGTGGAATCTTGTTGGAGCTGGCAGGAATCGCAAAGGATGATATTTTGAGTGTGGAAGCTGGTGGGGTGGAAGGCAAGAACCAGGTTGGTGGTGCAGAAGTCAATTCAATTCACTGCAAGTGGCAAAGGGTTGAACATTCTAACTACAGTAAAGTATGGGCCATTTAACCTTCTGGATATCCTGGCAGGTGACTTGTGTTGAAACAGCTTGGCTGAAGGTATGGCTTACCCTGGAGCACATCTACAACACAAGTAAATGTCCAATATAAAAATTAAAAATTGACAGCTTTATTCTATCCAAAGAAAATACCGAATTCCTATCTTATGAGCCTATTCTCAATCACCAACAAGGTGATGGAAGGTGCAGTTGCTAAATCTATTAAGTGTCATTTTGTCAACAATAACCCACTCTAAGATGATCAGTTATGGTCCTGACACACAGTTGCAGCTCCAGACCACATTATAGTCCTGGTCCAGAGATAAGGTAAGAGTGCCTGGCCTTGACATCAAGGCAGCATACTTTCAAATGTGATCACCCTTAGTATCAAACAATGTTAATACAATTAAAGTTGATATGAGTCCGGCGAAAATTCTGCACTGGCTGGACTGATACCTAGCACATGGTTGCTCCAAGAAAATCAGTTCATTGTGACAAGAATTCCTCAGTGCAAAGCCCAAGGCATAACCATCTTGAGCTGCCACATCAGTGACCTTCTCTCTATCATAACACCAGAATTAGCAATGTTTGCTGATGATTCTGGCATTCAGTTCCATTTGCAATCTTCATAAAACAAAGTAGATCCTGTCTGCATGCAGCAGAACATGGGGAAACATTCAGGCTTAGTCTGAGGGCATGCAACATTCACATCACAGCTCCAGGGAATAAGTATCACCAAGAGAGTCTATGCACCTAGCTTTGACGTTCAGTGACATTACCTTAGCTGAGTACCCCATCTTGAAATAAAAATGAGTGGATGAAGCTAACAGATTTAATGTATTTAAGAGGAGGCTGGAAAAACACGAGAGAGGATAGAGGGTTATACTGATGGTTATAGGTAAGGACGGACAGAAAAGGGCTCAAATGGAGCATAAACAACGATTGGTCTGAATGACCCACTTCTGTGATGTCCTGTTTATTCCTCATAGAACCATCAAGATCTATGGTGATACCACAGGGGAGACCAAGACGTTCCTTTAATCTTACATATTTGAGCAACACAATCTATCCAATCAGACCTTAATTTAACCAATTCCGGCAAATTTGCACCACAATTCCTCCCACTGCAATATATCCTTCTTAAAAGGTATTATGCCCAGAATTGTGCCCATGAATCCAGACTGGGTATAACCAGTTCTACAATGGCTGCAATGAACTAGGTTTGTACCTGTCGTACGTAATGGCGACAATGCCAAGGAGTGTGCATCATGAACCTTTTCAAAATAGTTAACAATTATATCCAATGTAGTTTAATTTTTCAGAGATTCTGACTTTGTGGAAACTGGGGACATCATGACCTGCCCGTGCTTGTGCACTTCTTGGCTCAGCCTGGTTCTCTATGGTGGGTGTAATTGTGGGGAAAATTTATGACTGTTGAAGTGCTTTGATCACATGGTCATGAACTGAAAACACACAGGTGAAAAAAATTTAGACTGTGAAGCCATTTGAAATGTTTCTTGATACAGAGTTATTGCACCCAGTTGGAACTGATGTCTGAACATTACCAGAACATGATTTCTGTAACCACAAAGTATCCAAATATTTTGTAGTACATCATGGTAATTTGTATTGGACATATAACAAAGACAATGAAATGCAAATCCCCCATAAAGTAGGCCAAATGGACAAATGTGTGAACCTGACAACATAAGACGGAGGGATGTGGTAATTGGTGAACTTACACACAGATGTCAGAAAGTTCACAATAAATAGTCTTCACAATATAGTCCAATCATAAAGTTAAATCAAATCACCATGTTCCTAGTTTCCACAAAACTGGAAGCACTCAGACCCATATCCAAACACAGTAACAATCACTGGCATGGAAAAATAAATTCCCCCAAAATGAAAAAATTCCTTAGTCATTGGGCAGTGCTACATGGCTCTGCAGGTGTAACACCTTTTATTGTGTTTTCTTCCTAAAATAGCTCATCTTATTATACTATCTGTGATAGCTTGTTTGCCAGAATCCATCACACGGTAACAAGATATAGTGCACCCGTATAATTCCTGATTCAAACCTATGATTGGAGTGATAAACTTTCTGATGTGTTGTGTTTCAGCACACAGGCAGTTACCCTGTCTGCTCTTATTCTGCCTTCAGGTTTATTGCACTGCACGGCCAATGGTTCCATCCATTTACATTCTGTGGGCTGCACCGCTGTGTTTCCATTAGAAACTGCCACATCGTGCTGCAATGACATAGGATTTAGCCAAGACAGCTTACAAACGAATACATCAGCCAAGTAACCTTCCACTTCACATCATGCAGATGGTACTGACATTGATGGCTTACAACAGCAGTGGAATTGGAAAATAGCTCCGTAACCCAGGACTAAGTAACCATACCAAATTAGCTCTTCTAACAGCACATAACAGCAGTTTTACTCCAGATTTAAAGTCTAAGTTTTCTATTGTGTAGAAGTACAGAATGAGCAGAAAATAGGTTAGGAGCATGCCTTTTTAAACATCTGTCAATGACAATCATTGAATCTATGGCAGATATGTTTATCACCTTGACACACAATCACAAGGTACAATTCACATCCTCTGCCGTGTATTCTTTCAGGGTTTCAGGGTGGTCAAGAAGCAACAGTGAAAGTGTGCCAGGTTTTTGGTCATTGCAGGTGGGATAATAGGTCAGCAGATCGAGGTGTGGAATTAATCTACTGACTGGACTGATTGAAAGGCCAAATAAATACTGGAGCTGAGATACAAGGGGTAAATACAACTAACTTTTAACATGTTAAAGTGTCTTTAACATAGTAAAAGATCCCCAAGATAAAGACAGGTGATCAAAAGCTTGGTCAGAGGTAGTAACAAAAGACAGATACACAGGTTCAGGCAAGGAATTTTAGTGCTCAGGATATGGGCTATGAAGACGAAAAGTGGATGGAATAAAATTAGGGATGTGCAGAAGAGCGGCATGGAACAAGTGTGGAGATCTGGGAGGAATGTACCATAGAATCATTGTCGTTTACAGCAGGGAGCGAAAGAACATTTAGTCCATCCTGACCAGGAAAAGAGCTACCCAATGTAATCCCACTGTTCAGGTTGTGCAACTGTCAAATGCTCATCCAAGTACGTTTAATATGTGATGAGGTTTTCCCACTGTAACAGCATTTCAGGCTCGCCCCTCACCTACTCCTTGGATGACGAGCAGCCCTCCTTTGCTCTCCTATTACCCACGTCAATAACTTTCAATTACTGACACTTCCTCTTTGGCAAAGGGGTCTCTGCCAATCACACTATCTCTCGATTCAATTTTATGCAGCTGAACTAAACATCCTCCAAGGCTCCTCTATTTCAAAAAATCCTACTCTATTCATTTTGTTCTCATGTTCAAAATTCTCCAGTCTTGGCAATACCCTCGTAATCCCAATTGTACCTCCTCTGTCACGATCATATCCTTTCTATAATAGTGAGCCGAACTGCACGCAATAATCTTGCTGCCACCTTTCTACTGTTTACAGAGTACAGACAGGTAGAGACCTTCCTGCTCACGTTCTATGATGCAATAAAGAATTCCATATACTTTCTCAGTCCCAGTCCTGTGAGCTTTAGGCATCTGTGGAGATTCAATCTCTATTCCTCAAGGCTACCATTTATTGTGCAGTCTCATCCTGTTTGGACTCTATAAATGAAGCACATTTCTTCATTGAACCCTATTTGCCAATTTTCTGCTCAACTGACCAATCTTCATGCAACCTACAGTTTTCTTCTTCACTATCAACTGTATTTTTGCTTCTTTGCCTGCTCAGTAAACTTCTTAATGATGTAGTCTTCATTTGTCTAAATCAAGAGCTGACAATGAGTCCTACAGAAACCCACCACAACAAGCCTTCTGTCACAGAAATACCTGTTGTACCAATGTCACCTGTCATTAAGCCAATTTTGGATCCAATGCCACTTCTCCTTGGATTCGAAGGGCTTTGAATTTTCTGACTGATCAGCAATGTTAAAAGCCTTGTTAAAATATCAAACGCACCATTCTCACTGACCCTCTATAGCTTCCTCAGGAGCTTAATTAGTCTGACGCTACCTTGCCTTAGTAAATCCAGTCAGTCTTTGATTAATTCGAGCAGAAGAACTGCAGCTGTTATATATACAAATATATTTCAGTTACCTTCCAAACCTGCAATCTCTATCACAAAGAAAAACGAGAGCAGTGAGGTGCATGGGGAAACACTACGACCTGCAGGTTCCTTCCGTCAGTGGCACAGCTCGTAAAACAGCTGCCTCGCAGCACCGGAGACCCAGGTTCAGTCCTGACTTTGGGTGTTGTCAGTGTGGAGTTTGCACACGCATGGGCTTCCTCCAGGTTCTCCAGTTTCCCCCCCACATCCCAAAAATGTGCAGGTTGGTAGGTTAATTGGCCACTGTAAATTGCCCCTAGTGTGTAAGTGAGGGATAGAACCTGGAAGGAGTTTCAGAATGTGGGAGGAATACAATTACAATATTTAAAAGGCATTTGGACAGATATCTGGATAGAAAAGGCGTAGAGGGATACAGGCCTCATGTGGCAAATAGGATTAGTGTAGATAGGCATCGCAGTCCGCATGGACAAAGTGGGCTGAAAGGGTCCGTTTCTGTGCTGTACGTTTCTATAATTCCATGAATAAAAAGCATGGGGATTAACATAGGATCAATGTAACAGGATGGTTAATGGTCAGAGCTGACTCAGTGGGCCAAAGGGCCTGCTTCAGTGTTGTTTCTCTCTCTGACTCGATGTTAAGATGCACACCATCCTGACTTGGAAACATATGGCCAATTCTCCTTTGTTGAATCCTGGCACTCCCTGCCCAGATGCAGTGGGGAGTACCTCCACCAGAAGCACTGCAACAGTTCAAGACAGCAGCTCACCCCACCTGCTCAAGGGCAATGAGGGAAGGGGAATAAACGAAATAAAAACAGAAAATGTGGGAAACACTTAGAACTATTTAAGCATTCCTGACTTGTAACGTTGACTATGTTTCTCTTCCCACAGATACTGCCTGATGCTTGGTGCTTCCAGAATTTTCTGTTTTTGTTTTTGATTAATCTTTCTAAATGAGGATTAATATTGCAGGGTTTGAGGAGTGGTAAGAAATAGGAAGACGCAACAGTTACCAAAATTACCTTAGGCCAGTAAGAGAATGGGATTGCATTCAAAAGTAAGGATTATGTTGTGTATTTCACATCCTAAAGCATTTATTTTTGAAGAGCAGTCATTTTGTATCATAGAAAATATGACAGCCACTTTTCTTTTTAATTTTATTTACAGCGTGGTAACAGGCCCTTCTGGCCCAACGAGTCCATGCCGCCCATTTTAAACCCCCAAATTAACCTACCCGTACATCTTTAGAATGTGGGAGGAAACCGGAGCACCTGGAGGAAACCCATGCAGACACAGGAGAATGTACAAACTACTTACAGACAGTGACGGGAATCGAACCCCAATCGCTGGCGCTGTAATAGAGTCGCGCTAACCGCTATGCTACCGTGCCTAGCAAAGTGGGAATAATAAGTCTTTCTTTCCTAAACTCATGTCACAGAATCTTTCATATCCACCTAATCGCACGAGGGGCCCCACTTTAACTAGTACCTTATCCAAAAGATGGCACTACTGACAGTATGGTTCTTCCTCAATACACTAGAGTATCAGTCTAGGTTTGTATATTCAAGTCTCTGGAGTCAGACATGTTCTGATTCCCAGGGTGAATGCACTGCCAACTGAAATTCAAACAAACATCACAAACTGTTCAAATACATTGCTATTGCCAAACAATACAGGACTCATTGAGCAACATTAGAATGTTTATCACAAATACTTTTGGGGAAATGAAACAAATTAAGTTGACACTATGAATGCACATTCACAAAATACCAAAAAACGTTAAAGATATGCAGACAGAGGAATTAGCAAAAAGCCCCAGCCGATGGGTCAGGCATCAAAACGGAGCCACAACAGTTCAGCACAACGCTGCAAGGAAACACCGGCTTCCATACAGCTGTACAGTGTAGAAACAGGCCCTTCGGCCTACCACGTTCATGCTGACCCTTTTGCGCATTTGACCAGATTAGTTCTGCACTCTTCCATACTTTGCTTATTTAAGTATCTGTCTAATTGTCTCTTGAATGTAGTGATTGTATCTGACTTCAGCAGCTCCTCTGGCAGTAAATTCCAGATATCCACCACTCGCTATGTTTAAAGACTTTCCCCTCAGATCCACTTTTAAAAACTCCTTCTCAATTTAAACCCATGCCCTCGTTTTTGATACCACTACCACGGGAACAAGATTTTGACTATCTACCCTGTCCATACCTCTAATCATTTTATATACTGTTATCAGGTCATCCCTCAACCTCTTTCACTCCAGGGAAAACAATCCCAGTCAATCCCATCTCTCCCCATAACTAAAATCCTCCAATCCAAGCAACATCTTGATGAATCTCTTCTGCACTCTCTCAGTGCAACCATGTCCTCCCTGCAGTGTGGCAACCAGAACTGTACACAATATTCCAAATGCAGTCTAACCATGCAGTTTGTAACTTTGCAACATTATGTCCCAACCTTTATATTCTGTGGACCAACCTATGAAGACTAGCATGTCATATGCCCTCTTCACCACCCTATCTACCTATATTGCCACTTTCAAATAACTGGCTCCAAACATGGGAGTTACATTAAAGACTATTCAAATAAAACTTATGGGAATTAGGTTGGGCTACGAAATGTACAATACTTGAAAAGAAACTAACATTACCCAGAGGTTCCTAATCCAAGAGCACAGCCTAGTGGCTAGTAGAAGCAAATTTCAGCAGTATCCTGACTGACCAAAAAGAATATTGCTAACAGTCATAAGGAGATACAGCATGGAAGCAGGTACTTTACCCACCGAGGCCACGCCAACCATAAACTACTTATATTTTTTTATATTAATCCTTATTCTCTTCATATTCCTATTAACACCACTCTTCCCTCCAATCCCACCACTCATCAATTCAAGGCAATCAATCAGCCTACCATCTTGCACGTCTTTGGGATGTGAGAGGAAACGAGAGCACGCAGTGGAAACCCACGCGGTTGTGGGGAGAACGTGTAAACTCCACACAGACAGGACCCGAGCTCAGGATTGAACCCATGTCTCTAGAACTGAGAAGACTGGCTCTGCCTGTTGTGCCACTGAGCCATCCATTTTGTTTTTGATTTCCAGAATCAAAACTAGGATCACCAATAGGACTTCAACCACCTGGAGTGTGTACATTGCTGCATTGGTTGCTCATCTTTAGTTTCCCTGAGAAAATGGTGGAGCTCTCTTATCAAACACTGATAGGACTATTGAACAGTTCCCTAGTACACTAAACTGGACTCTTGACCTCACAATCTACCTCGTTATGACCTTGCACCTTTTTGCCTACCTGCACTGCCTCTGCAGCTGTGACCCTTTATTCTGTATTCTGTTATTATTTTACCCTGTACTACCTCAATGCACTGTATAATGAATTGATCTGTATGAACGGTATGCAAGACAAGTTTCTCACTGTACCTTGGTACATGTGACAATAATAAACCAATTCCAATATAACTGAGAGGCTTGCTGAATCACTCAGAGAACAGATACGAGTCAACTACTTCAGTGTGGCACGGAAGTCACTTACATGCCAGATCGGATAAGTGTATTTTCCTTCCCTAAAAGACATGAGCAAACCAGCCCAATTTCAATGACAATCTGACAAGATTCATTGTTACTTTTCGTCTCCAAATGACTTGAATTAAGATTCTCAAAATACTTGAGTAGATTAATACTAACAATCTATTATCAGCACGCGCCTCTGAATTAGTTGATTAATTGTATCTAGCTAATTTTCCACTCATGTTGGTTCCTTGCTGGTAAGTTCTCATAGGCACTGACCCAAGTTCCTTATTATAGTATGCAATTTGTCTATTAGCATACCCCTCTATTTTTGTGAACCTAACACACCGTGGGAATACTTTCACCACATGGAATGCAACAGTTCAGGGTTGTGACTCACCACCTTTTCAGCAGTTGCGGATGGGCAGTAAACACAGGGCTTGCCTTCACCAACCACATGCCATGAATGAACAGAGGTAAAGCCAAAGCACAAGTCAACCATGGAATTTAGTACCATTTGGGCAGATAACTTGAGAGCATATTTATAGAATCATAGAAATCTACTGCACAGAAAGCCCATTGTGCTCCTCACACACCTGAGCAGAATTCACATCCAGTCCAGAATAAGCACAAGTATGCCTATTGTCACACCAAGTAGGTTTCAATACTAATCCAGTGCTAAATGAACCCTGATCCACCATACAATCACTGCTACAAACTCATGCTCTTCCTGACTTTGATTGAGGATATTCAAATTCCAGCTGACCAGAAGAATGGTTAGTCATGAGAAGTATTTGTCCACAACAACCTGAAATTCTCAGGAAGGATCTCTAATCTGAAGCATTAACTCTGTTTCTCTCTCGACTGATGCTGACTGACCTGCTGAAAGTTTCCAGCATTTTCTGTTTTTATTTCAGATTTCCAGCATCTGCAGTTTCTTTAAATATTGATTTACTAAAATTCTCAGCATGCACTATCCAGGTGGAATTTACCTACCTTTGGCCACAACAGAAGACATGCCAGAACCACGTAGGTAAGATGTTCAGATTTAGGCCTACTGGATTGTTTCACTAAATGCTACTTTTTAAAGAAATGGCCTCAAATATGTACACATAACAAAACATCAATGAATAGATTACAACATTCTATTTAATCTCAGAAAGGCCTAAATTAGGGAAATCCCATTTTGAAGGTTCTACATTTACTTAAAAACTTTAAAAGCTTGCAGATACAGCGATGCAGCTACCTCCATTGAAAGTACACTAGTTCCAGCTCCTCCGTCAGATTAGCCCCAAGGACATTTAAACCTAGGTTGCCCTGTAGCTCCTTTTGCAGTGAGGGTGCAGGAACCAGGGGAATGGTAGATGCTGCAGCAACCCCAGATACAAAACAGGTATCATGATCAATGGCTTTCAGCACCTCCTCTATAAAAGTGGTTCCAGGCCTCTGCATTACGATTCCACTGGGTTTGTAGAATAAAGTCTACCCAAGGCATCAGGAAAAAAAAACACTCAACCAATGCATTTGATCACTCTTTCCACGAAGAATTGCTGATGCACTCAAAAGATGCTCCTCTTGTACTTTTTAGAAACTGAGCAGATAGATCCCAAGAGGCTTTTTGAATCTTCCTGCTTAAATTATTTGAAGCCCTGCATGCTAGCTAAACAGTGAGGCTTGCATCTCAATACCCATTCCAAAATCTGAGTCCACATTACTACCTTTGTTAGGAGTTGCAACGCAACACGATGGGAAGTCAGCCAGAATCTATGACCAAGATCTATGCTTGCAAGCCCTCACAGGAACATACAAGGCTGAATGGGACAAAGACTAAAGGAAGTACATAAATCAGGGTAATGACCTGTCTAGGTAAAAACTGTGTTTGTCTTAGAAACTGGTTTGTTACAGACTGATGAATATAAACTTCTCCTGTGGACAACCACAGCTTGCTGGATGTGATGAAAGATGACACCTTAACTGGAGTCAAATAACCTGCACTAAGCAGAAAGCAATAGACGAAACAAGTTGCCCAGTGTCCCAAGACTGAAGCTAACCAATAGACTTGAAGGGTTCTCCCTTTGTAGCTGAGAAAATTTACTCCCCCAAATAATGACCAATTTTAATTTATTTTGAAATAGTATGTTGCAGTTCTGCAACAATTTTAACAAATAATAAATACAAATACACACAAGATGAGCTGTTCTGCTTACTGTACCTGGAAGAGGTGCACTGTAATATCTTCAAGAGCAGATGAATTGCTTTTAGTCGTTGATGCCCCATCTGTTGACAAGCCACACCCACTTGCCACTCCCAAATTTCAGCCAGCGGAAGGTGTGGGATAACCCTCTCCTCCAACAGCATTTGCTTGAGTATCTCAAACCCTGGGCGAGGAGAGAGGAACGTCAGAAGAAGCTCTGAAGAGATGACCAAAAGAAATAACTGCATCCTCGAAATTCAAATGTTCACCTGTACTGTGCAATCAATACACACCAACCTGTGTACTGAGCTGTAGAAGTATCTTTAGGTTATTAAAGGTGATGGAGAATAGCATGATCAACAAGCCACAATTACATGACCTGGCTTTTTATACTAACACTAGCAAATACTAGCCACATGCTCCAATTACTGCAGTAAACAGCACATAAAAGCTGTAAAGGGAAACAAATAATTAAGTGGCTTTTAACTTAAAAAAATAGATTGTCAATGCATCCACAGAGCAGGTCTACTAAAGCTACTGAAATTTGTGGTTTTATGGATCTTTGGAAGACACACAACTACTTTTAACAGTCACAAGGAAAATGTCACTTAACAGATAAAGTGAAGAGAGCAGGGGGATGCAAAGGGATGAGAATACCAGCAAATTAAAAAGGATGTGTGAAAGGAGAGAATAATACTAGAGGAAAATAAAGCAAAGAAAATTAATGAAAAAAGATGAGGAATTAGCTTACTCTGCCATTCCCACCCACTTCCCATCCATACCGCCTCACATACTGACTCACCAGTCAGAAACCGCCCACGATGGCCTCCTGTCACTGTGAATTTATAACCCCAGTCATTGGTGTCTAGGTCAGATGTAAACCTGTAATACAGTGTATCACCTGGAAGAAATAAGGGTAGGAAAATTATCATTACAAAATATCCAGAGTTGTTGCAAAAAGGCAAGATGTAAAAATAAACAGCATCAGACCATTCGGCTCATCGAGTCTATGCTGACTCTCAGACAATCCCCATGATCTTACACCCACTTAACAAACTCTTTCTCATATGCTCTTTAACTTTCCCTTCATACTTCAGCTAACCTAGGGGCAATTTACCGTAGCTAACCAACCCGTACACCGCTGGGATATGGGAGGAGACTGGAGCACCAAAAGGAAACCAACATGGTCACAGAAAGAAAATGCAAACCGTGCAAAGACGGAGGTCAGGATTGAACCTGGGTCCATTGGAACTGTGAGGTAGCATCACAACCTGCTGCCCAAATGAACCATCCCTTTCTTTCTTGTAGGTACAATCTAGCTGGGAGCTAACTTAAGAGGTATTTTTATCAAAAGAATCTAGGTTCCAAAGATAGCTGTGTTTTTTTTTGCATTAGTAGGAGAAAATGGTAACTACAATTCAATTATATCACTGGACCTGCAGACCAATGGTCTGGGTTAACAATTCCCACCAAGGCAGTTGTGATCTGGTTTATCTGAATCCACACCAACACGGCTGACAGTTTTTGCATTCTGAAATAGTCTAGAAGATATTACGGGAGTTCTACAAAACAGCTCAAATGCTGGCTGACAGCAGGAAGAGTTGGAGGAAGCGATGATAATTTGTTAGCAGTGTTATTTAGTGAAGAGTCGTAGGTGGGTGCTGAAGTTGTTTATTTTGATATGCAGGACAACAGGCCATTATAAGTGGCAGTGTCTGACATAACTGACCCAGAATTGGTAATGGCAGTTACATAAAACACCACTATAGGTTTAGTGATTTATGCTGCCATTTATCATGGCTCAGTGGGATAGCTGACGCACTGCTCCAGTGACCTGGGTTCAATCTTGACCGCCAGGGTGGAGTTTGCATGTTCTCCCTGTTTACATAGGTTATTCCGGGTGATCTGGTTTTCTTCCACATCTCAACGACCTGTTTGTGAGTTGATTGACTTCTGTAAATTGCCTCTAGTGTAGGTGTTAATGGGTTTGTGAATGAGAATAGATTAAAGGGAAATAGGGTTGGGGAGGCGGAAATGGGACTGATGGGAATGCTAAGAGCTGGCATAGAATTCATGAGGCAAATGGCCTCCTTCTCTTTCACATGGAAAATGATATTATTACCCTTCCTCTGCTGCCTCTTCTGAAGTAAGTTCCTCTGCCCTGCTCTTACTCTCATTTAGAGTGGAGAGGGCAGGTTGGAACAGTACAAAGACATCTATATGAACAACCTTAATACAGGCACAGTTGACTGGAGAAGTACACACGACTTGTTTAGGGTGGGTTTACCCATTCCCAGGACAGCCTTTAGTCAAATGATCTAGTCCGACAACCCACATTCTGCCAGAGGAAAATAGTGCAGTAACACCAGCTCGGAATTAAAGCTCTGATCTTCCAGCTAGAATTCCAACATATATCCTTCAGTCCTTCTCATGTATTTCCCATTCCTCTGCTCTCACCCCTTCTCCTGGACATAACAAGGACAGAATTCCCTTGGTCTTCATCTCTCATCCCAGCAGCCTCTGCATTCAATAGATTACCCTTCACAATTTCTGCCAGCACCAACAAAATTCCACCAGCAGACACATATTCCCTTCCCCTCCCCTTCCAGCATTTCAAATTGATCGTTCCTTTGCAACTCCCTGGTCTGCTCTTCTGGCCAGACTACCACTCCCTCCCTTTTGGAAGATTCCGTGCGATCACCAGAGATGCCATACATATCCTTTCACCTCCTCCCTTCCCATCTTCCAGGGATCCAAACAGCCTTCCCAGGTGAAGCAGCGATTCACTTGCCCTTCTTCCAGTCTAGTGTATGGCACGTGGTGTTCACAATTTGGCCTCCTCTACAATGGTGAGGCTCAATGCAGACTGGGTGATCACTTTGTGGAGTACCTGCAGACGTGGCCCTGAGCTTCCCTTTGCCTGTCACTTTAAATTCACCATCCCACTTCCACCTGACCTTTCTGTCTGTGGCCTCCTGCACTACTATACTTGTACAACACCTCAGTTTTGGGCATGTTGTAGGACTCGATATCAAATGCCCCAATTTTAGGTAACTCACTCTTTGTCTGTCCACTTCTGTCTGCCATTGTATTGGCTCAATTTTTCTTCCTTTTGTCTGGTCTGCTCAGTATGCTCCAGAGTCCCATTAGGTACACATTACACAGACAAAGAAACTTAGTCTCATTTTAACTGCCACTTAATTGTCATCTGGCCTCACCCTACAGAGATATAGCCCTTGTTCTACCCATCCCTCCCCCACCTTCTCTGTCTCCTCGAATTAACTTTTCTTCTCTTTCCCAGTTCTGATGAAGGGTCCCAGACCAGAAACAGTAACTATTTCTCTTTCCACTGATGCGCCCCGACCTGCTGAGTGTTTCCAGCATTTTATCTTTTTTATTTCAGATTTCCAGCATCTGCAGTTTCTTTGATATTCGTTTACTGATGGATTGTCAGCTGATCTCTCAATAGGCAATTTAACTCATTCTATACCTCTGCCATTTAGGTCTGGAGCTGTTTAGAGATTTAAAATGTGTAAATTCAGGTGGTTCTTCTAGTTTCCCAAAACTCCAAACACTAAATTATTCTGAGGGAGTACTGTAAGTGCAAGTCTGTACTAACTGCTGTGGCAACCTTTGGACAAATCACAAAGATTCTCTCTGCCTGCTCTGATACCACAGAGATACAGCTCTACAAATTGCAAGTGTCAATGAGATTTTACACCTCTGTCAGGATTAATACATGGATGTTGCAAGTAAGAGATGACAGCGTTTTCTTAATTTGCAGAATGATTTAAAAAAACAGTAAGCTCTAAAAATATTAATCCAAGTAGTATTACAAGACAATTATATAAAAAATAATCATTGTCTGCAAAATTACCTTGTCCAAAGTTGATGACTGTATGAAATATCTTTATTGGGTCAGAATGCAATAATAGACAATAGGAGCAGAAGTAGACCATTCGGCCCTTCGAGTCTGCACCACCATTTTGAGATCATGGCTGATCCTCAACAATCAATATCCTGTTCCTGCCTTGTCGCCATATCCCTTGATTCCCCTATCTATAAGAAACCTATCTAGCTCCTTCTTGAAAGTGCCCAGAGAATTGGCCTCCACTGCCCTCTGAGGCAGTGCATTCCACAAATTCACAACCCTCTGGGAGAAGTTGTTTTTCTTCACCTCTGTCCTAAATGGCCTGGCCCTTATTCTTAAATCATGCCCCCGGTCCTGGACTTCCCCAACATCTGGAACATATTTCCTGTCTCTATCTTGTCCAATCCCTTAATAATCCTGTATGTTTCAATCAGATCCCCTCTCAATCTTCTCAATTCCAGCGTGTACAATCCCTGTCTCTCCAACCTCTCAGCATAAGACAGTCCCGACATCCCCGGAATTAACCTCGTAAACCTACGCTGCACGCCCTCTATAGCCAGGATATCCTTCCTTAACCCTGGAGACCAAAACTGTACACAATACTCCAGGAGTGGTCTCACCAGGGCCCTGTACAAATGCAAAAGAATCTCTTTGCTTTTGTACTCAATTCCCCTTGTAATACAGGCCAACATTCCATTAGCCTTCATCACTGCCTGCTGCACTTGCTCATTCACTTTCAGTGACTGATGAACAAGGACTCCTAGATCCCTTTGAATTTCCCCCTCACCTAACTCCACACCATTCAGGTAATAATCCGCCTTCCTGTTCCTGCTCCCAAAGTAGATAACCTCACACTTATCCACATTAAACTTCATCTGCCAAGTATCTGCCCACTTACCCAACCTATCCAAATCACCTTGAATTCTCCTAACTTCCTCTACACATGTCGCACTGCCACCCAACTTTGTATCATCAGCAAACTTGCTAATGTTATTCACAATGCCTTCATCTAAATCATCAACATAGATCGTAAACAGCTGCGCTCCCAGCACCGAGCCCTGTGGCACCCCACTAGTCACGGCCTGCCATTCTGAGAAACATCCATTCACCCCTACCCTTTGTTTCCTATCCGCCAACCAGTTTTCTATCCATGTTAATACCCGCCCCCCAATTCCATGAGCCCTAATTTTACCCACCAATCTCCTGCGCGGCACTTTATCAAATGCGTTCTGAAAGTCGAGGCATACAACATCCACTGAATCTCCCTCATCTATTTTCATTTCTAAGATTGCAATAATAATCAAGAAACACTGGTCAGTCCATCAGAAATATCTATATACCAGCTGACATATTGAGTCACAAACTAGTACAATGTTTTGCACCCGATGAGGGCATACAGACTTCAAATAGTGACTGACGGACAGTATGAAAATTCTACCTGGAATGTCAAAGTCAATCCACTTATGTGACGATCCGCTGAATGTATGCCGATCTTGTTTGTAGTCACTACTGCTGGACATCAGTAACTCATCACAGCCATCCTCAGACACACAATGAGGATCAAATTTCACAGACAGGTAAATGGCACCAGGGATATGAACTTTGTCCTGGAGTTTAAAAAAAGAGCAATTATTGGGTGCTTTGTTACAATTACCACAGAAGGTTTGGTACAGAAATATGAAAAGCAGTTTGCAATGGTTTACACATCATTTTAAGTTTATAGTTAAGTAAAATGTAATGTGTTTGCCCAGAAACTTTGGATTGCATGTTTTATGAATACTGCTCGAAACAATTAATTGCTGGTTGGGGTGCCTATTGTTTTATTCCTCATTACACTATGGATCAGTTCACATGGCCAATTATGTTCTGCTAATCCTTTCCATTTCTAAATTTGTCCATTAATGTGATAATAGCTATAGTCTGAGCACAATGATCGTTTTCCTCCCTATTGATTCAATTTGCCACAATGGCTACTATAGCTGCATGGTAACGTTGTGATTCATGTACCAGGACACCTAAATCCCTCTGAAGACGAGTACCTCACTATAAAAATATTCTACTTTTCCATTCTTCCTAAGAATTTACCAAAGCAGATCGTTTCATACACCCTCAGGTTAAATTATATCTGCTGCCTTCTTGCCCAATTGCTTAACCAGTCAACAAACCCCTTTGCATTTTCCACACAGCTGTACATTTCTAACAGCATACAGTTTTGGTCCCCCTACCCAAGGAGGGATATAGCAGCACTGGAGACAGCCCAAAAGGGATTCACCAATCTAATTCTTGAGATGAGAGGGCTGTCCTATTAAGAGAAGCTAAACAGGTTGGGTCTGTATTCTTTGGAGTTCAGAAGAATGAGGTCTGAACTTATTGAAAACATGAGATCCTAAGGGAACACGACAGGGTGGATGCTGAGAGTCTTAAATGAAGGGTCAGTTTCAAGATAAGGGGTTGGTTATTTAAATCCGAGGTACAAGTGACCCCTGCGTTACAGCAGTTCGGGTAACAGAAATCCAAGTTTAGGAATTTCACAAATCTGAGATACGGAACAAGAATTCATGTGTCAATGTTTTTATTCCTCAACTCACATTTCTCGACACGTGCACAGATGATGTGGCTTCACGTTATGGAAAATCGCAATGTGGACAGTTTTCTGAAACTCAACCCTCCCATAATGTGGGGATCGCCTGTACATAGAAATCCCTGCTTGCAGAGGATGGTGGGATTCGCTAACCCAGAGAGTTGTGGGGACTGGCTCATTATAAGTAATTGAAGTAGAGGGAGATACATTTTTGAAAGATTGGGGAATTGAGGGCAATGGAGAGCTGGCACAGAAGAGGAGTTGAGGCCTGGGGTTGATCAGCCATGATTATATTGAATGGTGGGGAAGGTTTGATGGGCCAGGTTGCCTCCTCCTACTCTTATTTTCTTGTGTTCTTGATTTCCTACTTAACTTTGTAACAAACGGATATATTACATTCAGATCCCTCACCCAATGATGTATGTAGACTGTAAATGGCAGAGGCTATTGTGACACTCTGCTAGTTGTCATTCCAAAAATAATCCAGTACTTTTGTTCTCAGTTTCCCACCATTCCTTCGTCCCTACAAATATATTACCCCAAATTGCACCAGCCATCATCTTACCCAAAATGTTTTGAAAAATCAAACATCTGTCTACCTTATTAGTTATATCCTTTAGAACATTTCTCAAACATCATTTAATGAGGGAATGCTGAAAGATCATAGTTTTGCATTTAACTGCATCACTCTTAAATTAGAAATTCTCCCATATTCACATCCCCAGAGGATTCTTTACTGTGAGATTACAAATTAACCTTTCCTCATTACATTAAAGAGTTTGAACTAATTCTAGTCCCAAACCCTACTCCATCTTCCACCCTCATCAGTGCCTTGATATATTCTTCTAGATAATACTCTTGAATACATTCCACCTACTCATCCTCCATGTTGTTTTGGTCAAATGTTCTTGGCCCCACAGTCTCTGTATTATACTTATCACAAGTTCCTCGGAATTTTCTCTCCAACCTTATGCTTATAAAAGGGGGTAGGGTGGAAAGGGGGCCATAAGCCACTCCTGGTCGGGTGTTCTGATGCCCATTCTTTCTTAGGTTTGTCCAAACTGACTGTATATGCTGAATGTCTGAGCTAAGAGCCTTTCAATGGTCTTTCTCATCTTTTAATATCAGGACTCCATCAAAGCTCACGAAGTAGGAGTAGGTCCTTTGGAGACTCGTCATGCCTACTCTACCATTCAGGAAGACTGTGGCTGACCTTGTATCTCTCTCTCTCTCCTATCATATACAGTGGGATTACATTAGCTACCCAGGAATCATTAAAGAATCTATGAAACTTGGATGATGAGAACCAGTGCATCTGCAATTCCTATAGTCACCTCTGAAACCCTAGGATGCAGGTCATTAGGCTTTTATCTGCTTTCAGTCCTATTAATTTTTCCAAGCGCCAACTTCCTCCAGCTCCTCATTAGAATGTAGAACAGTACAGCACAGTATGGGTCCTTCAGCCCATGATGTTGTGCCAACCTATGTGAACCTACTCCATGATCAAGCTAACCCTTCCCTCCTACACAGCCCATAACCCTCCATTTTTCTTACATCCATGTGCCTAAGAGTCTCTTAAATATCCCTATTGTATCAACCTCTACCACCACCCCCGGCAGTGTGTTCCAGGCACCCAACACTCTGTAAAAAAAAAACCTACCTCTGACATCTCCCCTAAACTTTCCTCCACTCATGTTAAATGGATGTCCTTCAGTATTGGCCATTGTTGCCCTGGAAAAAGGTGCTGCTGTCCACTCTCTCTATACTTCTCATAATCTCGTACACCTCTAATCCTGTGTTGCTCCAAAGAGTAAAGCCCTAAACTCACTCAACCTTTCCCCATAAGACATGTTCTCTAATCCAGGCAGCATCCTGGTAAATCTCCTCTGCACCCTCTCTAAAGCTTCCACATCCTCCCTATAATGAGGCGACCAGAACTGAACACAATACTCCAAGTGTGGTCTAACCAGAGTTGTATAGAGCTGCAACATTACCTCATGGCTCTTGAACTCAATCTCCCGATTAATGAAGGCCAGCACACCATACACTTAACCACCCGATCAACTTGTGCGGCAACCTTGAGGGATCTATGGACTTGGACCCCAAGATCCCTCTGTTCCTCCACACTGCTAAGAGTCCTGTCATTAACCTTGTACTCTGCCTTCAAGTTTGATCTTCCAAAGTGCATCACTTCACACTTTTCCAGATTGAACTCCATCTGCCACTTCTCTGCCCAACTCTGCATCCTGTCTATATACCATAATAACCTACAACAACCTTCTACACTATCCACAACACCACCAACCTTTGTCATCTGCAAACTTACCAACCCACCTTTCTACTTTCTCATCCAAGTTATTTATAAAAATCACAAAGAGCAGGGGTCCCAGAACAGATCCCTGTGGAACACGACTAGTCACTGATCTCCAGGCAGAATACACTCCATCTACTACCGCCCTCTGCCTTCTGTGGGCAAGTCAATTCCAAATCCACACAGCCAAGTCTCCATGGATCCCATGCCTCATGACTTTCTGGATGAGCCTACCATGGAGAACTTTGTCAAACACCTTACTAAAATCCATATACACCACATCCACTGCTCTACCTTTATGAATTTGTCTCATCACCTCCTCAAAAAAACTCAGTTAGGCTCATGAGGCATGACCTGCCCCTAACAAAGCCATGCTGAATATCCCTAATAAGACTATGCTTCTCCAAGTGCTCATAAACTCTGTCCCTAAGAATCCTCTTCAATAGCTTGCCCACCGCTGACGCAAGACTCACGGCTCTATAATTCCCAGGATTATCCCTATTACCTTTCTTGAACAACGGAACAACATTTGCCTTCCTCCAATCCTCTGGTACCACTCCTGTGGCCAGGGAGGATGCAAAGATCATCGTCAACACCCCAGCAATCTTTTCCCTCATTTCCCATAGTAACGGGTATATTCCGCATTAACCTGGGATAGACCCCGTCCGGCTCTAGGGACTTATCTATCCTAATGTTTTTCAGTTCTCATTCACTCTAAACCTGTTGGTTTTGGCAGCTTCTTCCATAAAGACAAACAGAAAAGTTGTGTTTAGTTTCTCTGCTATTTCCTTACTACCCAATATAATTTTGCAGTCTCAATCAGTAAGGGACCCCCATTGACTTTTGCTAATCTTTTTATCTATAGAAACTTTTACAGTCTGTTTTTGTATTTCTTTCTAGATTACTCTCATATTCTACTTTTCCTTCTATTATCAATGCTGAATCAAGAATTCCCAATCCTTGGGCTGCCTGGTCTTTTTGACAACATTATGAGCTTCCTTTGATCTAATGTTATCTTTAACCTCATTAGTCACCTTTGGACCACTTTTCCTGTGGGTTTTTATATCTAAAAAGGATTGTAGATTTGTCAGAAACAATCTACTGATTTATAAATGTTAGCCATTGCTTTTTTTTACCTTCATATCTTTTTTTAAAAAAGGCAAATACCCTTGAATATTTAGTTCCTAACCTTAGTCACTGCAACCATATCTCAATAAATGACTTTTTGATCAAAACCATACTTGCACCATACTGGAATGAACTATGCATTCACTTGGATACAGCACGTTGAATTTTTAACTAATCCTCTGTGCTGTGGCCTTACAAATGATTTATTTCTTCTTGACACGCAATCCATTTGATTTTATTCAAAACCAATGTTCTGCAGTACAATCTTAATTTTGTTCCTCAGATCCTGTTTCACGCTGATCAAGTTGTTTTGTTCTGCACTTTGGCACATTCTTTCTCCTCATGCTGGTGACAGAAGCTTCCAAAAAACAAACCCCAGCTTTAATTTGCTAGCTTTCTCTTCTTCCAACAGGCTGGGTGCTCCATAATGTCTGTGACATTGTTTTTGTATGCAGAACTCGATAAATTCTTATTTTTCTTTGCAATTTTTTTCTGCTTATGGTTATAGCTAAGATGGCTTAGAATGCAAGGCAGCCTGTTTGTCTTCTTGATTAGAGATGGGATCCACTAAACATTCAGCAAGACCCTTAATTTGTTTATAATAATTCACTTTAACAGAGTCCTAAAGCCATATAGCTCAGAAACAGGCCATTTGGCCCGCTGTGTCTATATTGACCATCAAGTACTCATCTACACTGTTCCCATTTATAGTTTCTTTGGCTTGTGATGTTAGTCTGAGCTCAGGGACCAGCTCACCCACCTGAATTAGAAGGTTGTTGCTTGAAGTCCCACCACAGATACTTGAGTATATAACTTACCCTGGCGCTCTGTGCAGCATTGAAACGTTGCACTTTCAGAGCTGCTATTTTCCGAATGTGATACTAGCAGACAAAAGTGGTTGTGGCAGACGTCATACTATAATTTTAGTAAAAGCAGTTGAGTACTCCCAATAACCTGGCTCAGTATTTATCCTTGACCATCATTAAAACTGTTTAATTAGGCATTTGGTCATTGCAGTTTGTACAAAATCACCGGGGCACAATTGACAGCAGTGTTTCTGACACCAGAACAGTGACAACACTTCAAACTAATTCACAGGTCGCCAGGTATCTCAGGACATCCCAAGGACCTGGAATGGATGTGCCTTGTTGCATACTAACTCGTAAAGAAGCAGTGGCCTTGCTCTGAAACAGGTTTCATATCACAGTTCACACTAAAACGTGTTCAACTACGGTAGGCCTGATAAGAGATTCAAGTAGTATCACAGTACATGTAAAAGCTCCTGCAATACCTCAATAGTTGTATTATTGTCATAGGGGTGCTTGGACTCTCTGATCTGGACATCCATTCCTGGCTCCTCCATAAACTGACAGGCAGTCACCGCTAAAGATCCCAGGATGTTCTCACTGCAACCGAGCAGCACTCTCTGTAGAATCTGACCAAAACAGCGGAGGAAAGAAAACAATAAGCACACGATAACGGTCCAGAACTTCCCACTCCACCCAGCAGTAATGCCTAGAGAGAGCCTCGCTTCCCTGGCATCCAGCCTGGCACTTATTGCCCTGCTGCCAGGGTCCTTGTGGGCTCCTCATGGGGCCCAACAGATCAGCATGAATTTTCAGGGGTTTCCCACCCCTCAAGGAAGGAGCTCTGCCTGTTGAGCCTGTGCTGGCTTCATCCTGGCACAAACACTGTCGGCCCCACCAGAATGAAAGGGAGGCTGGCTCCTGGGAGAAAATTAACTACAGCTTATTTAACGCAAGTTAGTGTCAATGATTTTAACTGCCTTAAATGTTAAAAAGAAACAAATACACTAATTATTCATCTTTTTTTTTTACTGCTCTCTAGAGTTAATGTTCATTGCTGTCCATGGCATTCACAAGCATTCAGTGGCCATGTTCACAGTGACAGCTTTGGCAGGGTAATGAGTCTGGGGGCCTGACCTCTTTTCAAAGCCGTTGTGTGAGTGCAGCCGGCTGCCTGTGCTGAGCCAGCCCCTACACTGTGCTACGCTCAGCCACACCTTAGTGGTGGGAGACGGGCCGTCATCCTGTCAAAGCAGACATTGTTATCAGGGCTTGTGAGTAACTGAGGGAGCAGTAAAAAAAATGTTGTTTCAAGAATTACTAAAATTATTTACACAGTTTGGACAGTTAAATGCATTAAAACAACACTGGTACAGACCGCATGGCAGATGGCCAGTGATTTCAGTGCAGCAAGTAGGTCAGGCCCCATAGGAAGGGGTTCAAAAAATATTGTTCAGTTTTCCCAGGTTATTCTTCTCACAAACATTTTGTATGTGCTCAAACAATTGAAGTAGAAGAGAACCCAGTCACAAAAGTCTTCTCCACCAGGATGTTTGATCATCTCAGGGTTGCAGGAGAAGGACAGACAGAGACGGGAAGAGGATAAGAGGGGAGGAAGGGAAACTCAGTAACGAGGATACAGACGATAGGATGAAGTGAAGTAAAAGGGAGGGCAAGAAAGAAATAGAAAAAGGCAGAAATGGAAGACAAAAATGAGAAAGAAAGAAAAAGGAAACATTACAACATCTTCGGTCAACGCTTGGCCCCTCCAAGCCTGTCCGCCATTCGTCCTGATCACGGCTGATCTTCCACTCGCCTGTAGTATTCCCATATCCCTCCATTCCCTTAACATCAAGAAACCTGTCCACATCTGCTTTGAATGAACTCAATGACCGAGTTTGTGTAGTTCTCTGGGTGGAGAATTCCAAAGGTTCACCACCCTCCAAATGATGAGCTTTCTCCTCATCTGAGTCTTAAATGTTATTCCGAGACTGACTGCCAGTTCTGGACTCCTCAGTCAGGGGAAATATCCTCCTCACACCCATGCTGCCCAGTCCAGAGAGAAGTTTGAAAGTTTTAACCTTCTAAACTCTAAAGAATTCTGGCATGACCTGTTGGATCCTCCCTCATATAACCATCTGTGAACCCAGTTTGGTGAATCTTCGCTGCATTCAATGACCACAATGTCATTTGTAGGAAGTCCACACCCCATCCCTCATGAATAACAAGGACAGAGCACTTAGCCTCCCTATTGACTGTGAACCCTTCATTATTTTATAGCTCCTGAAGGGACAAGTGCAAGAATGTGAAACTTTGGGTAGTTAGGCCTGCTTTACTAGATATTGTTTTGAAAAGTTCACAAGCCTGAACATTCATCACCAACCTTTTCCCACAGCGGCTTCTCCTCCAGCTGCATTAGCAGATCAAGGATGTAGGCCATGTGAGACGGACAGCTGAGCCCCAGCACTTCCTCTGTGATCGCCACTCCACTTGGCCAGTTGGCTAACAGAGAAGCGAGCACGTGCCTGGCATACAGAATGGAGATGGCTTCGTTGACCTTGTACAGGTAGTCGCGCACTGCCCTCTTGCTGCGTGTGTCCAGCTCTTTGTGCAGCAGCATGGAGCTTTTAGTGCGTCGCTGTTTAGCGAAGCTGAGTTGTAGGTCGCTTTCTGTATTGGTTATGAGCTTCTGCGAGACAGGATTGCTCTCTTCTACTGCCTTCTCGCAACGCAAAGGCTTGGACTGTGTAAAAAAGATAGAAGACGGTTAAATTCACTGTGCATGTATAATTAACAATACAAGCTGAAGTCATACAATCACCACTCACCATCTCTTCACATTTAACTCTTAAAGAATTTACATTACGAGTGCCTCAGCAACTAACGGTTTATAGTTTAGCAACAAAATAAGCCACAGTCAAATTTTCCCCAATACCCAAATGTTTATTTTAACAAGTGTCCTTAGTTTCATCCAATGACCAAGTTAATTAGGAGATTTCTGAACAGAGCAGGAGTGCGCCTGCTCTGGGACCATTCAATGGGACCATGGCTGATCTGCCGCAGGCCTCATCTCCTCATCTGTGCCAGTTCGCCTTGGCCTCAATTCCCTGATCTTTCAAGAATGTGCCTATTTCGTCTTTTAAGTACACTGCCCCCACTTCCTCACTGCAGGGTAGAGAATTCCGGAGATTCACTACTCCCGCAGAAAGAAGTCCCTACACAGCTCAGTGTCAACAATGTTTGCTCGCTCAAGATTCTCCCACTAGCGGAAATATCTTGTCATCTACCCTGTCGTGCTCCCTCGGGATCATGTACGTTTCACTAAGATCACTCCACATTCTTCATTTTTGGATTGCCTCCAATGTCAGAATATCTATTTTTAAATAAGGGGACCAAAACTGTGCACAGTGAAGGATTCATTCACAGGTTGCAACTAGAACCAGCAAAGCCAGCATTTATTGCTCAATCCAAATTGCCCTTGAGATGGTGATGGAGAGGCACCCTTTGCTGCAGTCCCACTGGTGAAGGCATTCCCATAGTGCTCAGTGGTTTCGATACAACTAAGTGTTTTCTGAGGCAAGTCAGAGCACAGTTAAGTGTCAAACACATTCTTCCAGATCCTGTCACGTACAGGCTAACCTTAATCAAACACCAAATTTCTTTCTCTAGAAAGACATTAATGAATCAGAGGGATTTTTAATAAAGTCAGGTAATTTCATGATTATTACCAATGGTTATAAGTAGAACCATTCATTTAAATACATCTACTGGCACTTAAATAATATCAGAATATTATCATACAACTTGGACGTTATTTCATCATTTGTTCACCTGCACATATTTGGTTCGATTTTTCAATGAATTTGCAATTAGGAAGTCTTGGATGGGAAGATTTTTAGTGATGAAACAAAAAGCAATCTCAAAGAAGTTGCCGTGGTGGGATTTGAAATGATGTCCTTAGATAATTAGCTCAAGCCCTTGGAAAACAAGTCCAAAATCATTGGTTGGACCCGAGTTCACTTTGTGCACAGCTTTGGACACCACACCTTGGGAGGCACATCAAAGCTTTGGAGGGTGCAGAGGAGAATTACTGAAATGAAAGCACTAATGAAAGACTTCAGTTAGGTTGAGAGGCATAAGAAATTGAGGCATTCTTCTTAAAGCAGATGAAGTAGAAAACTGGTAAGTGCAAAATTATGAAGGGTTTTCACATAATAAGATGAAACTGCTTCCACTGGCAGAGGACACAGATTTAAGATATTTAGCAAACGAATCAGAAGAAACAAGAGGAAATGATTACATGGAACTTCAAATCAATTCTAAAACTGTGATTCAATTTTATAACTTACAAAAGGGGATTCGAGTATTTAAAAGGGAAGAGGTTTGTGACCTATAGGGAATGACGTGGGATTTCGATGAACTGGACAACTCTAAGAGCTGGCACCACGATGGCTCATAGATTCACAGAGTCATACAGCACAGAAAAAGGCCCTTCGGCTCAACTCATCCATGCCGACCAAGTTGCCCATATAGGCTAGTCCCATTTGCCTGCATTTGGTTTGATGGGCCAAGTCGTCACCAGCTGTGATTCTCTGATACTGTGGAAAAATAACTGCGATGGTGACACCATTTTTGGCAAGAAAAATAGTGTTTTTTTTTACACACACAAAAATTATAACTAAAATCAAAATTATTTGTGTTTTTCAGTAAAGAATTAATGCTATTGGACAAGGGCATAGAGAAATTAAAAGCTTCCAGTCAATGATGAAGAGGTGCAAGTTTTGCTATACTGATTATGTGTTAATTATAATAAAATAGAAGTATAAAATCAGAAGATCATGAATGAACACAACTGTAGCAAATGAGTTTTAATATAGTAATAACAAATAAATGGTTTCTATTCTAAACTTGAGGATTAGATCAGGGTACTTTGTAAATAGTGAACAGCTTCAACCTGCTGAAGCCTTAAACTTTGGGAACCACATCACTGATCTTTAGAATATGATAGATATATAGGAAATAGGCAAAAGAGGTTAACAAAGTGATGGCCTTTATAGCCAAAGGAGAGCTACAAGGATAGAAGTTATGCTGCAGCTATACAAAGCTGTGGTGAAGTCACACCTTAGGTTGCTTTAAAATTTAAGGGCAATGGAGGCTGGAAACTTTCATCAGAATTTGTAAAAGTCATCGATCTGATCTGTTCCTTTCAATTTCAGACTTAAGTATTTCCAACATTTTCTGTTTTTATTCCAGATTTCCAGTGTCTGCAGTGCTTTGATTTTACTCAAGGAATTACATATTGTAGAATCTGGAGTTCGAAGACTGGAATTACTCAGATTAGGATTTTGCATTCTCTGGAATTCAAATTTGACCCAATTGTTTCAAACCATTAAGGGGAACCGATAGAGTAACTGGAGAAGATCACTTTCCAAGAGTTTAGAACTAAAGTCGTACACTCAAAAATGGAGACAGGCCTTTCAGGAGTAATATCTTCAAGCATTCCTACACAACAGAAGGATTTTTTTTATATATACAAGTTCAGTTGCATCGGCCTTGAGATAAAATTGGGGCCTTATAGACCTGTCAGGGTGTAGCAAAAATCATGGACCATGCACTCCTTGCCTGGGAACATCAGTCACTGTTCCCACTCCTGGTGACCATCCAGTCATTCCTACTGGAACCATTGCCTCAGCTGGTACAAGATACTCCTAATGGGTGAACAGATCTCTCAAGTTCATGGGTTAGGTTGACATGGCAGTGGGCACTAGTACAATGCAGTGGAAGTGAGCTGAAGGTTTTTGTAAGGTTGAGAAAGGACAAATACAGTGGTTGATGTTGCTCTCTGCATTTTTCTTATGGATGCCACAGTGAAAATTCCATCCACTGTATTGAATCCACATCGCAATTCATAGAACAGCTTTTCAACCACTGTCAAGAGGATCCTTGCTACGACTTTCCGTGTTGAAGGGAGCAGAGAGACCACATACAGTTACTGCAATTGCATGTCTTCTTTCTAGAAGATGGTCATGACTACAGCTTCTGAGGTCTCCTGAAATACCACTCTCTTCCCAAACGTGGACAACGAGGCTGTGGATTTGTGACCAATGTTCTTTTTCCACCAAGTTTTAGAATGTGATCACAGATGCCTTCTGCTCCCGAATCCTCGCTGCTTTTTGAGTTGACATCTTGCCTTTTCAACTGAATGTTGGTCTGGAGTGCATTGTAGAATGGAGTCTAGAACACTCACAACAAGCACAGGAGACAAGAGATTCTGCAGATGCTGGAATCTAGAACAACACCCACGAAATGCTGGAGGAACTCAGCAGGTCAGGCAGCATCTATGGAGGGAAGTAAACAGTTGACGTTTTGGGTTGAGACCCTTCATCGGGAAGCGTCGACTGTTTATTTCCCTCCGTGTGTGCTGCCTAACCTGCTGAGTTCCTCCTGCATTTTGTGTTGTAACAAGCACAGGGCTGTGTTTGAGGAATTCAAGGTGTTTCTTCCAGGGAGTACTGACTGCCTCTCTGTTCCCAATTAGCTCCCATCCTTTCTTAGCTCACAGCAGCATGAGCTCTTAGACTTTACCTTGGAGGAATCCACACCCTGTGGTTATCAGCAAGTTGCTATTTCACCTGCACTCTTTCCACCCACCATTTGTTCTTCAGGTCAGGAGATTGTTAGACTCCGGCCTCCAGGAGCCTACAGAGTTGCTTCTTTGGTTGTTATTTAGCTCTTGGATTTGCAGATTGGTCTCATCAAGCCAAACCAAAGTTTTCTGGTAGAGAAGGCAGGAGTCTCTTCACAGGTGTTAATGGTGGTGGTCTTCAGGACAGCCCAGATGCTGTGGCCACTCTGTGGCTCCCTGTTGGTTGGGGGGGTTGTCATTGAACTGAGGCGCTGACTGAGTAACGTTACCTTTGCTGGGCCTGAGTGACTCTGATTTTCTTGTGGCAGTTGTTGCCAGTCTAATGGAAATAAGTGGCAAGTCCAACAGTCATTGGCACCGTCCATGGTACAGGTGACGTGGATGTTCTTGTGGTCTCTCGCTCAGACTGCGACAGGTGCCAGAGCAATGACTGGAACACTCCTACGACTTCTTGTACCTGTCTCTGATGAGACTGGGTGTTTGTTGTGATGAGGTTGTGTTCCAATTTGTCAGGACAAATCCATTGGAGTTAGCTTTCCCTATCACACCTTTCCAATTCCTGGCATTGAGGCTGCCCAGGAGGATCAGTTGGTCCACCTCTGGGACACAGACCATAGCTTTCTGAGCAGAAATCCTGTGGTCTTGGATTAAAAAAAAACAGCTCACATCCTAGGAATCAAACTGATGCTCCAAAGTGACTTAATGTCAGGGTCAGAAAGGATGCAAACCCTGGAAAGGAACTCTGATCAAATTTGGATGTTCTCAGAAATTTGTCTCCATTCTACATCTGCTAAACGACAGCATTCAAGCCAATTTGTAACCCGACTGATTCACCACACCCACAATCCCATTGCAGGCTGACATTGCTCCAACCCTCAGCCATGCTACAACCCTTCAACAAGCTTCCCTCTGGAGTGGAGCTAATCTACAGGACAAATGGTAACCTGTTCAACTCAAATCTCCACTCCAGAACCAAGAACACCCCAACCTTAAGTCATCAAACTGCAGGACCAGGATAACACCTGAGTATGTCCACACCTGGAAGAAGAGCTCCAAGCCATTGTTGACTAGTTTACTGAAGCATGCAAGATCATGGATCTTGCACTCAACATCAGCAAGCAAAGCTCCCTGCCACAAAACACAACACTTCCCCACCTGACAATAAACACCCTGGTAAATATGGATCACTTCCCACATTGCAGAGATCAATGATGAAATTCACCATTGCTTCTACTACACCAGCAGAGACTTTGGCCATGTAAGGAAAAGTGTGTGTGCAAGTCAAGACTAATAATCACTGCCCTCAGAGACATGACTACAGTAAGTATCCCAAAGCCCTGAAAGTACAGGCAAACTGACATAGTTCCCCTGGCCACATCCGCAACATCAAGACCCCAAGTACACCCAGCTGGCTCCAGTGGTGGGACACACCACATTTCAAACACATTGCCCTGAAGCAGTCCCTCTGTCATGGCACAAGATTACCTGGAGCATAGAGAAAACAATTCAAGGATGTTTTCAAAGCCTCCTTGAGGAAACTGACAGCCTTATCGACTCATGGGAATCCCTGGTCCGTGACTGCTCAAAATGAAAAAGGAGAGACAAGGAAAGCACTCCGGGCTCTCTTTGTTGGCTGCACAAAGCAGCCCAGCAAAAAGGGCAGAAGTTCAGAACCTCCCATATTACCCATCCACTTCCTGCCAGAGCTGCCATAGAGTCAGCAGTTCGGCTTTGGCCTCAGTCTCCTCAGAACCCACAGAACGGGAGTGGAAGCAAGTCATTCTTGATTCCCAAGGGACTTCCTGAGGAGGAATGCAAATGGAAGTGATGAAACCTGTGTGACTTCGTTATAAGGCTCAACATGTTGATGGCTTTAAAAAGAAGACAATCAGCTTCATTTTCTCAAAGCACTATTATTCTGCCACCTTATTTCAGCATTTCTCACTGTTTATGGGGCATAGGGTATAATTGCCCTGTGTTATGAACTTGTTTCCTTGCCATCTTCTTGCACCACTCACTGGACTCCCTGGTCTGAAATTTCCATAGTAGCAGAGAGAGATGCAGGACAGTCAGAGTCAAACAGTTACCTTGTCCTATAATGGGCCACATGCTGCTAATCCACTGCTTTTAAGAAATAGTAATAAACGTGGTAGTATTGTAGGAAAAGTAGTCAATTGCTGAACAGTACGTATACCTTAATTCCAAATCATTCTAATGTACTTTAACTGCTGCAACACTCATAAAAGTAAATACTGGCGAGAGTGTAGAGGAGATTTACCAGGATGTTGCCTGGGATGGAGCGTTTCAGTTAGGAGGAGAGACTTGATAGGCTGGGATTGTTTTCCCTGGAGCGGCAGAAGCTGAAGAGGGATCTGATAGAAATATACAAAATTATGAGGAGCTTAGACAGGGTATATAGTGGGAAATCTTTCCCCATAAGGCACAGGTTTAGGGGGAGAAATATGTGGATTAAAGAGGACCTGAGGAAGAACTTTTTCACCAGATGGTAGTTGGGATCTGGAATGCTGCCTGAGGGGATGGAGGCGGCAGGTACTCTCACAGCATTTGAATTGCCAAGGCAAAGAATACTATGGATCAAGTGTTGAACATGTGATTACTATGGATAGGTACTTAACGGTTGGCATGGATAAGGTAGGCCGAAGGGCCTGTTGCTAGGTGGTATGACTCCATGAATCTGTATCCCCTGCCATAAGAGATCCCAGAGAAATGACCTGTTAGTTCCAGCAAAGGCCAAGCCACCTCTATGACTCTATCATTCTTAATGTTTAAAAGATGTGACGCAGGCGTTTTAGAGTTCTAGGACTGGGATTCAAATCTGCCTTACGTTGATAGGATCTAGGTCTCTTGCCTACCTGAAATTTAAGAACACAAAGTGGGAGCAGGAGTAGGTCACCAGGTCCCTCAAGTCCACCCTTACATTCACTATGACCATGGCTGATCTACCTCAGACCTCACCTCTTCCTCTGTACCAGTTCAGCCTCTCTTGACAGAGCAATCCTCCCATCCCAGGCCTGGTAAATCTCCTTTGGACTTTAAGAGGACCAACACCAGGCGCAGTATTACAGCTATGGCTCAACAACACCCTGCACAACTGGAACAATACTTCTCTATTTCTAAACTGCAACCCTCTTGTATTGAAAGCCAATATGCTATTTGCCCTCTATTGCCCCCCCCCCCCCCACTGCACCCGCCTGCTAATTCCTGCACAAGGACACCTAAATCCCTCTGAAAGTCACTAATTTAGTCTCTTTCATTTAGATAATAATCTGCCTTTTGATTCCTCTTACTGGAGTGCATGACCTTGCACAAAGTGGGAAACCTCAGTCTGGTTCCTGGTGTCCTTGGGGCTAAAATGATCCCTTGATCTGGTATGAATTGACCACATCACTCAGACATGGGATGTGGATTTGAAACAAGTGCCATGCATGTGTAGTAGAGGTCTTGATGTTCAACCAATATATTGTTCTAGAGCTGTCTTAAGGGACTTTATTCCAGTTATACCCTTACCTGCTTGGGCATGTTGATGTTAAAAGCTGACATTAGCAAGCTAAAGCCCAGAACACAAGCTCCCAGATCAGACATCACATAGAACATTACCCACAACTCACTATCTTAGCTAATACAATGAATGTAGTTACATAGACAAGCACCCAGCCACAGTCACAGATCTGCAACCCATGATATTATCTTCAAGAGATGAGGATAAGAATACAGATTACGTGGCAGTCAGCATCATGCTTCCCCTCCTATTCCTAAGGATGATGCAAGGTTCAGAGATTTGCTCCATAATTCTGTTATTTAAAGCACCAATCTCATGCCAGCAGGACTACTGTACTACTATCCACATTTCATTCCAGGAGTACAGTAAGAGGGAAGATTTTTGAACAGAAAACTTAAATTCAGTTTTGCCCAATCTGTCTATATGCAAATCTGGTTCAGTCAAATTCCTGCTGTATGCAACGAAGTTAAGGTTAACCCAAACAGGTCAAGGTATTTGCAGCATGGTGCTCACTCATACTGTTGGCACAGATGTCTGTTTGCAAAATTTTGTCTACTTTAACCTACATTTTGTTCAGAGTTGCATATAAACAGAATGCAAAAAGGAAACAAAAAAGGAGGCACCAGGATTTGTTTTTCAGAAAGCTACGTGTCAGCCAATTTTGTATCACTTAAGTATGCAATTAAATTTATATGCATGCGCTAGTTGAGGTGGCTTTGATGTCTTCATTGTGGAAATGTCTGGCCACTTACCAGTGTGCAGGCCTTTCCCATGATCTTGTGCTGTGGAAAGGGGTGATGTTGGTGAGTTCAAGTTACAAGGGTTCTGTCGCAATTTTATCACAGAATTACTACAAGTTGTTCTTAATTTGTTAGGTTACTTGAAATAAAAGCAGAAAATGCTGGAAATGCTTTGCCAACCCTCCAATGAATAGGAAAAATAACAACTGGTTTATTTGTAGGTTCTTCTTTCATTCAAACAGCATCTTCCACTTCCACTCCCAATATTCCACTGAGGAATATTGACAGAGAAAAATCCCAAACAGGACAATTTTGTTGTGTCATAAGACATTTGCATGCACACCTTGGAGCTCTGTTCAAATATGCTCAAAATGTTTCTTAAAAGACATCACATTCCCAACAGTATTTGGGGAAACACAATGATGGAAGCATGACATGGTTCAACATCATGGAAAATCCTGCCAAACAGCATAGTGGGAGAATCTTCAGCACATGGAATAAAGCTGTCCAAGGATTACCAACTTCCACAAGGTACAAGGGATGCACAATAAATGCTGACTGTGCCAGTGCCACTCATATACTCAAAGAATGAATTTTATAAGGACCGCTTGTTGTTCATTAAGAATGAAGGTGACTCTGCAAGTTAAAATATTTCTTACTTCTGGTAAATAATGCTAGAAAACTGCCAATGTGACAAGTCAGGCCATGAGAAGAGGAACAAGAAATCCTCTGTTCCACAACAAATGGCATTTTCTGGGCCAACATGCCATTATGACAAATATGGACAAGTTTCAGGGGTGCCCTGGAGGTAACTGCAAAATTATTACAGTTAAATAACCAAATTATTCAGTGAATGGTAGGGCCTTGGGGAGTGTTATGGAACAGAGGGACCTAGGAGTGCAAGTGCATAGTTTGCTGAAAATGGTGTCACAAGTAGATAGGGTGGGGAAGATGATGTTTGGCACGCTGGCCTTCATCAGTCAGGGCACTGAGTATAGGAGTTGGGAGGTTATATTGCAGTTATACAAGATGTTGGTGAGGCCACACTTGGAGTATTGTGTACAGTTTTGGTCACCCTGTTATAAAAAAGATGTTATTAAATTGGAAAGAGTGCAGAAAAGATTTACCAGGATGTTGCCTGGACTTGGGGGCCTGAGTTACAAGGAGAGGTCATGTAGACAAGGACTTTATTTCCTGGAATGTAGAAGATTGAGGGGTGAGCTGATGCAGGTATATAACATCATGAGGGGCATAGACAGGGTGAAAGCACATTGTCTTTTTCCTAGGGAGGGGGTGCTAAAAACAAGAGGGCAAAGGTTTAAGGTCAGAGGCGAGAGAGTTAAGGAGGACATCAGGGGCAGCTTCTTCACACAAAGGGTGGTGCATATTTGGAATGAGCTGCCAGAAATGGCGGTTAAGACAGGCACATTAGCAACATCTAGCTCGCTTGTGTTGCCCAGCAAACTAGATGGGACTAGTTTGATGGGCAACAGAGTCGGCATGGATGAGTTGGGCCAAATGACTCTGATTATGACTCTGTATGCTGTAAGACTCTGATTAATAGACTCAAAGTTTACTTTTTTTTGCGTACATCAGTAGATAATGTATTTTACATTCAATAAGTTATCTGGGAAATGACATACCTGTAATTATATAGCTCAGTTTCTGTGCTGGCTTTTTGACAAGAGTTTTTTTTTAGTTAGTCCCATGCTCTATTTCTATAAACTTCTCTTTTTCAAGTACAAGTCAATTTGGTCTTGAAGGGGAATGAGGAGAAGGGAGATGGACTAAGTTACCCTGACCGATTAACTTTGTCACTCTAACCCTCCTGCATGCAGAGGCTAAAGCTGTCATGCAAACAGATCAAGCAAACATTAACATTTGAGAAGTTTGATAACAGCTTGCATTTATATAGCATGAGTGGCTAGCAAAGGAGAAATAATGTAATGAACATAATGTAAAAGTAGGGTTGGAAGGACAAGTCCAAAGACGTGTTCAAAACAAAAGCATCCAAATGTAACAGAGGTACAAGTGGAAATTTGGTGATGGGCAAGATGCAGGATTTGGCATTCTGTTTAGGATTTAATAGGTACTAATATCCTATAACATCCTGGACCTTATAAGATATTAATACCTACTGAATCCTACAAGCTTCCAACCCAGACCTGGAAGTGCAATGTTTCCAGGTGTGTGGCATGTTGTGTGGTAGCTCCTGCAAAATCTCAGCAAACACTGCTGCTTTGTGACATTTCACAGAGCCAGCTGCTCTGCTCGTCCTTCCAGCAGTACGAGTAGGATTTATTTCATATAGATAAAAATCAGGTCAATAATTTTAAGGGTAAAATTCAATTCCAGCATTTTCTGTTTCATTTTAGATTTCCAGCATTCCAGGCCTTTCATTTCACCTGGTTATTCTATGTGCAATTCAGTACAATCGAATACCACATTCTTTATTTGTAACGTTCACATAAATCAGTAGCAACACAACCTTTTAGCGTGGTAGAAATCTTGTAAATGCTCAGCCATTTCGGAACCACAGCTTACTTTTGAACTTGGGTTTCATCATCCCAAGAGCAGAATTTTGAAAATTCAGTAGCTTTAAAGAGATCTACAAGGAATCTCCCACAGAAAGAAACAACCCCTAATCTTACATGCTATACTCCAACCACTTGATAAGAAGCCACTTGACAGAAGGTGACCATAAAGGGTTGTTTTTGCAATTGGATGCCTGTGGCTAGTGGCGTTCCACAAGGATCAGTGCTCGGACCCTTGTTGTTTGTAATACAAGTAAATGACTTGTACATGGATATGGGAGGCACGATCAGTAAGTTTGTGAATGACACAAAGATTGCCAGAGCTGTTGACAGCATGGAAGGTAGTCTTTGGCTGCAGGGAGAGATCAGTGATTGGTGAAATGGGCTGAAAAATGGCAGATGATGCTTAATCCAGGCAAATGTGAGGTTATGCATTTTGGGGGCACTAAAAAGGCTAGGATGTACACCATGAATGGTAGGGACTTAAGGAGTACTGAGGAACAGAGGGACCTCAACAGTACAAGTCTGTGGATCCTTGAAGGCAGCAATGTAGGTTGACCACGTGATAAAGGCGGCACATGGGATACCGGCCTGCATTAGTCAGGGCGCTGAATGCAGAAGGAGGGAGGTTAAGCTCCAATTTTATAAAATCTTGGTCGGACGTCAGCTAGAGTATTGCATGCAGTTCTGGTCACCATACTGTAGGAAGGATGTGACAGCACTGGAGAGGGTGCAGAGGACTCTCACCAGGAAGTTGCCTGGGACGAAGCTAGCTCTGTTCTCCCTGGAGTGGAGAAGATTAAGAAGGAACATAATTGAGGTATATAAAATTATGAGGGGTACAAATAGGGTAGACTGCAGGAAACATTTCATTCCATCAGCGGGAGATAAAACTAGAGGACATAGGCTTATGGTAAGGGAAAGTGAGGGATATGAGGGGGACCTTCTTCGTCAAGAGTGTGGTAAGTACCTGGGTTGCACTGCCTGAGAGAGTAGTTGAAGCTGGGTCTCAGATACCATTTAAGAAGTGTTTACATGAACACTTGAATCACTGGGCATAGGGGCTATAGGCCAAGTACTACGTGAGGGGGTTAATAAAGAAAGGTGCCCATTGGTTGGCATGGACAATTTGGGCCGAATGGCCTGTTTCCGTGCTATATGATTCCATGATTCTCTAAAATGCTAACTACTGAAGTGGCCCTTGATACAGAGCAATCTCAAGCGCAATGCATCAATCGTGCATTATGAGAGTTGTACTAGTTTGTTCCTCCTCACTACCCTATCTACCAGGCAGGACACTATGTTGCCACACAGGCCAAACTTGCTCATACTATTGGGAAAGCTGCACTTCAACAGTCCTCGAAATGGAAAACGAACACCAGATACAACCCCATTAATTACTTTAATTTATGGTGTTGATCAAGTTCCTTAAGTGCCTTCTCAAATGATAGTAATTTTATAGGGTAGCTACAATATACTCAGATGCTGATCACCTTGGACAGGTCTTGGAATTTTCTCCTCCATTGGAAATTTTTTCTATGAGTCTACCCCTCCTGCATATTCATACAATTCTTTAGAAATTCTACTTTGGGTATGATCTGATCATTCACAAAATATTGATTAAGAGAACATTAAGGAAAAGGACATACCACACAGGGTACAATCATCATGTCAGTGTCGACAGCTTTCGTGTTGTGGTCTTCTGTGTGCGAGGTTTTGTTGGGCTGCCACTTCATAGACATGGACTGAATGGTCTCATCGGTGGTAATTACATGCCCATCAAATCTAGGGAGAGAAGAGACAGTTTAACTTTCATCCTCAACCAAACGGATAGAAAAATTGTAATGCTTCAAGCCATTCTTCACAACTTGGCTTAATTGACATTGGGTTTTAAAGGGTTAAATACATTTCTCTGATTATAAAGGTAACCTGTAGTGGTGCAGTGAGATCAGAACACAGTATCCAAAATTCATGAGCTTTCATAAACTAAATGTGAAAGAATCTTCATTCCTCTAACACTCAGTAGTTGCTGTAAATTCAAATCTCACTGTTCTTCACCCACAACACACAATACAGAACTACATAGAAATTAGAATGTAGTGACAAGCTATTTGGCCTAACCAATCTGGTTGTCCAATCATGACAAACAGTATCCTAATTATAATATCTGCTCAATCCCCAGATCATTTTATTTAACTTTCTTTCAACTGTATATCAAACTTTTTCTTAAATGGTTTCTGCTTCAAATGCCAAATTCTGAGTCAAACAAAAACTGACAGAATCTAGGTTCAGCTACTGGACAGCCTTGTCAGTGAGAAGCCACCATCCAAAACTGAGAGAAAGCATCAAATTTGCATTTAGATGGTAGATATCATGGCCCCAGCAATTGCCAGAGGAAATGAATTCTGTTTGAAGTACAATTATTGCAAAGACCTGTGTGATAATGAGGTGTTGTCCAGATTGCTTGGAGAACTTCCTTGTTGTTAAGATATTGCCATAGCATCTTTTACATTCATCTAATACACTTTGGGTTAACATCAAGCTCTCTCTCAGCCTAGACTCTGTACTCTTGGTATGAGAAAGCTCCAAGCCTAAGATTTCCTAACTCAGGATTTACAATACTACCATAAAGCTAATCAGACAGCTTACATCAGTGATAAGGAATGAAGATTCTTAGGGAAAGGACCTACTTGCATTTGGTAAAGCATGGACTTATTAGGGATAATCAGCACGGCTTTGTGCGGGCGGAGGTCCTGTCTCACAAATTTGATTGAGTTTTTTTGAGGAGGTGAAGCTGATTGATGAGGGTCAGGCAGCAAGTGTTGTATACATGGACTTCTGTAAAACATTTGACGAGGTCCCTCATGGTAGGCTGTCCAGAAGATTAAGGCACATGAGATCCCTGGAGACTTGGTAGATTGGATCCAAAATTGGCTTGGTCATAGAATTCAGTTGGTAGTGGTAGAGGGAGTGTTTTTCTGACTGAAGATCTGTATCCTGTGGTGTTCCACAAGGATCAGTGCTGGGACCTCTGTTGTTTGCAATATATATTAATGATCGGACAAAAATGTAGGTGGCCTGGTAAATCTGCAGATGACATGAAAAGCAGTGGAATCGTAGATAGCCAGGAAGGTCATCAAAGGATACAACAGGATGCCGATTAGTTGAAAATTTGGATAAAGAGATGGATGGAGTTTAATCTGGACAAATGCGAGGTGTTGCATTTGGCAGGTCAAATGCAAGAAGAAAGTATACAGTAAATGGCAGGACCCTTAGAAGCACTAATGTACAGAGGGATCTCGGGGTGCAAGTCCATAGCTCCCTGAAAGTGGCCACGCAAGTAGCTAGGGTGGTAAAGAAAGCGTATGGTATGCTTGCCTTCATTGTTTGGAGCATTGATTATAAAAGTTGGCAAATCATGTTGCAACTGTATAAAACTTCCATTAGGCCACATTTCGAGTAGTGTACAGTTCTGGTCGCCACATGATTGGAAGGATGTGGAGGCTTTGGAGAGGGTGCAGAAGAGGTTCACCAGGATGTTGCCTGGATTAGCTATAAGGAGAGGTTGGACAAACTTGGATTGTTTTCTCTGGAGCGCCGCAGGCTGAGGGGCGACCTGATGGGAAGTATATAAAATTATGAGATGCAGATAGGGTCGTCTTTTTCCCCAGGGTGCAAATGTCAAATACTACTCATGGGTTTAAGGTGAGAAGGGGAAAGTTTAAAGGAGATTTATTGAGGCGGGTTTTTTTTTAACCCAGAGGGTGGTGGGTGCCTGGAGCACACTGCCAGGAGAGGTGGAAGAAGCAGATATGACAACAGCATTTAGAAGCATTTAGGTAGACATGAGAACAGGCTGGGAATGGAGGGATACAGACCACGTGCAGGCAGATGGGATTAGCTTAGACTGGCATCATGGACGCATGGTTAATGGTGAGTGGAAGAGTATGCACCAAACTATGTTCTATGACACTTAAGTGTGGTAATCCAGTGAAGATGATGTTAGATCTGGAGATGATGTTGCCCAGAAGGTTCTTCAGAAGTCAAGAATGAGGTGAAAATCTTATGGTTACAGCCATTTAATTAGGTGTTCATCACAGTACAGGTCAGACAGGGTCGGTCTGCACTGGCCAGCAACGTTACAGTAATGAGGAGTAGCTGGGCTGTAAACAAAGGAACCTGAGCACATGCTTGAGAAACCAAGGACTGCAGATGCTGGAATCTAGATAAAAAACACGATGATGCTGGAGGAACTTATGTTCCTCTACCATCATAGTGTTTTTCATCTGAGCACGTGCTTTCCTTTTTTGCTGTAAATCGGTCTGGACCGGTTTAGATAAGAAACCTGTTTAGCCAGTACTGACTGAATCACACCAGCTTTGCAGACAAAGAAACTACAGAAGTATAGAACCAAATGTACTACAAGCTACTAAAAATTTATAGACAAACAGGTGATTATACAAACATAAGAGCATAAAGAAAGCTAAAACTAAAAGGAAAAACACAAAAACAATCTGGGCCCTAATCCAACAACAATCCTTTTAAAATATCACAATTCAAAGAGCTAAGGACGCTTAAAATAAATGAGAGCATCAATGAGATTGCCACACGTTCAGCATTGCATATAAAACATTCCTTTATGCAAATGTTCTGCTGGCAAGCTCCATTGGCAAAGCAAATAAGAGTAAAGGTTTAAGACTTGCATTTTATTTCCAAGTTTTATCTGCATTGCTGGTCAAATTGTCAATAGATAAATTATAAACAATTTTTTGAAATCTTCAGAACCATTCTGCAATTAAATTTGCTCTAGATCTTAAAGCACAGAACACCCCAAATGGCTCTAGTGCAAAATGCTGATTGGTGTTATACAACTGAAATATTCTGTACTCACCGTTTTTGAACTTCAAGGAAGAAGGAGTCTGTTTTTCTCATCTGAAGTTCATACATGGCTCGTAAAATATGCAATGGTGCATTCAGAGCATCGTGAGTTATCTGGAGGAAAATATCTCTCTATTACGATAAAAATAATCAATTTATATTCCTAAAATGGAGTAGCGGGGTGTGATCAGAACTAACTAACATGAATAAAAGGGCCCTATCAAGTTCAATTTGAGCTCTGTGCTTACTTACCTCTTAGGTTCTCAACACATTGTTCACCAAGTGTGAAGGACCAAGTGAAACACTGGTCACACCTCAACGGAGCACGTTAAAACTCCGATAACCTGGCACCCTGGGGACTTTGGTAGTGGTAGATTTTCCAGACTACTGGATATTACCCCTAGTAATAGATCAACACATTTCTAATTCACTTTGTTTAAAATGTTACATAGTACTATTAATAAATTTTCCAAAGAACTCAGTGCGTTAAAGTGACTGCAAGTTCGCACTCCTGTTTCTGAATCAGCTCCTTCGGCACAGGCACTGCTCTTTTTTTTGATGAATACATCAAGTCCTTGGAGGGGTAGAAGGATTCTTGGTCACAGATATAAAATAAAAGGGAAGAGAATTTGGAGTGACAGGAGGGAAATTTTTTTTAAAGAAAAAGCAACATGTGGTTGGAATCTGGAAAGTACTACCTGAAGATGTGGTGGAGGCAGGTTCCATTGTGGCCTTCAAGAGGGAATTGAAGAGGAAATAAATATTGCAAGGGTACTGTGGAGGGGCTGGGCACGTGGGACTAGTGAATTGCACTGGATGACTTCTTTGATTCTAAGCCAAACACCACCCTAATGTGCAAACATATAATCATTCCTTCACTATCACAGGGTCTAAATCCTGGAACTCCAAAAACAAACTATCTGACCCACTCCAAAAGTCCTGAACATGGCCAGAATGTTAGACAAATTAGAAAAGTTATTATATTTTTGGCTGGAGTTATATGTTCAATATAAATTGAATCTCCAGTGTGTACTTATTAAAATAAACTTGTTCCATACCTGGAAACAAATTTTTGTGGCTTCATCAAGACCTTCCAAAGGATCAGGCTTAGTTTCGTCCAAATCAAACACAGAGGTACTGCTCTTAGACTCATGATCTGGAGTCTGTTCCTGCTCCTCTGTTTCCGCATCAGCACCTTCAGCACTGGCACTGGCCTCTTTTTTTGATGAGTACATCATGATCGATAAGGTCTTGTCAAAAAACAAAGAACGTGAGAATAATTTAAGTCTATCCAAATCTTCAAGTCCACCTGTTGTACTTTAGACTCAAGTTTGCTCATTTTGCCAAATTCCAAACAACTATATGTCCAGCTAATTAGACGAACAAAGCAAGGCAAGATATGTTCAAATCCATTGAAAGTATTCATTCATTCAGTGGTGTTGTGGATAGTGTGGAGGACTGTCGAAGCTTGCAGAGGGATATTGATAAGATACAGAGCTGGGCTGAGAAGTGGCAGATGGAGTTCAATCCGGAGAAGTGTGAGGTGGTACACTTGGGAAGAACAAACTCCAAGGTGGAGTACAAAGTTAATGGCAGGATTCTGGGTAGTGTGGAGGAGCAGAGGGATCTGGGGGTCCATATCCACAGATCCCTGAAAGTTGCCTCACAGGTGGATAGGGTAGTTTAGAAAGCTTATGGGGTGTTAGCTTTCATAAGTCGGGGGATCGAGTTTAAGAGCCGCGTGGTAATGATGCAGCTCTACAAAACTCTGGTTAGACCACACTTGGAGTACTGTGTCCGGTTCTGGTCGCCTCATTATAGGAAGTATGTGGAAGTGTTGGAAAGGGTGTAGAGGAGATTTACCAGGATGTTGCCTGGATTGGAGAGTATGGATTATGAGGAGAGACTAAGGGAGCTAGGGCTTTACTCTTTGGAGAGAAGGAGGATGAGGGGAGACATGATAGAGGTATACAAAATATTAAGAGGAACAGATAGACAGCCAGCACCTTTCCCAGGGCACCAATGCTCAACACAAGAGGGCATGGCTTTAGAGTAATGGGTGGGAAGTTCAAGGGAGATATCAGAGGGAGGTTTTTCACCCAGAGAGTGGTTGGTGCATGGAATGCACTGCCTGGGGTGGTGGTAGAGGTTGATACGTTGGTCAAGTTCAAGAGATTGTTAGATAGGCATGGGGAGGAATTTAAAATAGGGGGATATGCGGGAGGAAGGGGTTAGATAGTCTTAGGTGTGGTTTAAAGGTCGGCACAACACGGTGGTCCGAAGGACCTGTATTGTTCTATGGTATCACAAATTCTGGAGGTTCGATCTGCTGCATAATATTGGCAACTAAAAAGTCGGAGTTATATGACTACAGTATTTGGAAAAAAACATCCATGTACATGTAATATAGCTCTCACCTCCAGATCACAAAGCAACCACAGCTTGCTAAACCCTGTCCCTTTGGTGCATTTCTTCTCCAGCAGTTTGATCAAACCAGATTGTAGAATGACTGGATGGATCTCTTCAATGTTATGCTTCTGCAAAATAGAAATATAAAAATTGCCCATTTGCAACAATTGAGGAAATTCTCATTAACACTATAAACATTGGCCTTGTGGTAATCAAGCCACAATCACTGCTGTAAGACAAAAAACTTAAGATTTACAGTATTGTTCATCCACACCACATATTCATTTGTAAAGAAAACCTACAACTAATCTGCCAAACCATAACATGCTACTTGGAAGCATGTGTTTCCTGACTGAACTTGTGTTTAAGTTGCCTCTTCCGTCAATAAAGCACCACACCTCAACCTGATACCCTCACTGGTCACCCTGCAGACATCTGAACCCGTACATAAAGAACTCTAGGATCCTAATATTACCCAGCACTCTTCTCTGGAATACTTTCCAACCAGGCTCCATCAAAACAATAACTATTTAATAATCATTAAATTTATATACTATTTTTGACGCTATTCAATCAAGCTCAATTTCCACCCCTTGCTCCTTTTTCCCTACCATTCCTACCTGCCCTTTGTATATCTGAATAATGATCAGTATTTCATGAAATGTTGTTCTTTCTGTATTTTTCCACATATTTGTATTGCTTCACTTGCAAATAATGTCCAAGAGAGCGACACAGAGAGAGCGAGGACTAAACGGGTCCACAGGTGCACACATATTCACAGAGAACAAACGTGGTCAGAATGAGAAGGCACAAGCAGGAGTGCAGTCGAGTGTGCAACACAGGAGAGCACACAAGGAAGACAATGACAATACAAGGGCAAGAAAGAAACAAAAGCAGAGAAAACAGTATTGAAGGAAGGAATACAGAGTCAGGGCGTCATACAGCAGGAAAATAAGCACTTTGGCCCATTGAATCCACTCTGACCATCAAGTGAAACACGGATGGGGTATACAAAACTAAGACTATCACAACCCTCAAAATATGAGAAAGGCAAAATTATAGTGCAGAAGAGATTCAAACTGAGGGAACATCATCGAGTGAGAAATATAGGAGTACAAATTCTAAAATGGGATCTCTCAGTACATTTGTACAAGCGATTACCTGCAGCATTTTGTAGAGACCCTTTAGAGCTAATGATTGCAGCCACGTTGCCTCCACCGCATCTGGGAAGCTGCTGTCCATGTTAGTCTGCAGTAGATGGCTGTAGATTAACATGAAGTGCTGCAGGAACTGGATGAGTTGGGATTGAGTTGTCATCCATTCAGGCTCACAAACTTGCGTTAACCGATAATCTCTCACTGTTTTAGCAAAGAGAAAAAGCAGTTGTTAAAAAGAGAGTGACCAGTTTAAACATGCAAGCTTTCTCTTCCTGAATTCTCTGACTTCCTTCTAGGTTTTAACCTTTTTTTTCTTGCCCATTTCCTTTGATTGATTCTAATTCTTTCTTTCTCTCTGGGTTTCAGCTGTATATTCGGATTGATCAGCAAAACAATCAACAGCAAATCAGCAAAGCTTGCAGGAAACCCGGTTAACAACATCATACATCAGCTGGCAGCTGCTACCTTGGGCTGCTCTGTTTTAACGGGGCCTTGGTGAATGGAAAGCAACATGGCAGCCAAAGCGCTGGTTCCAGTGCTCCCCTTCACTCACTGGGACTCCGGTTCCCACACGCCCTCAAAACTTACACGGTTCTGTTTCCCCACTCCCCTTCACTGGAATATTTATTATTCTACTCTGCACCATGTTTAAAACAAGTGAATTAAAAGTGTGTTGGACTCTTAACAACACATCAAATAGTCCAGAAAACCTTGTAATCCAAAACCAAAGTTTCGAGCATGGTAGATTAATGGAGTTTAATGTATCAACTGAATAGATGTGTAAACAAAGGTGAGGTGATGAGGACTGGCCAGGGAAGAGGCAAACTGGAGTACTACTTTCAGTAAACAGATGAGGCACATGGGCAATAAGCACCCTCATCAAGGAAAAGCAATGGATAGGAAAATGATCAAACCACTTGACAAAGGCCGTTTTTCATTTAAGAGCCACATACAATAAGTTCTAAAATATCTGCAGTCAGTGACACACCAACAGTAATGACACTGTAGATTTGAGCACATGGCATTAAACAGCTCTCTTATTGTGAATAATAATGCTCAGGACATATGTAAAGGTATACAAAATTATGAGAGGCATAGATAAGGCAGATAGCCAGAGTCTGTTTCCCATGGTAGGGGTGTCTAAAAGAAGAAGGCATAGGTTTAAGATGAGAGAGAGGAGGTTTAAAGGGGATTGAGAGGTAATTTTTTTTCACATAAAAGCTGTTGGTATCTGGAATGAGCTGCCATAGGAGGAGGTGGAGACAGGAACCAGAAACAATATTTAAGGAGGCACCTGAACAGGTACTTGAATAAGGAATGGAGGGATATGGAATTAATGCAGGCAAGTAGAATTAGTATAGATAAGCATGATGGTTGGTATAGATGCAGTGGGCTGAAGGGCCTGTTGCTAATCTGTACATCTCTAGGAAGGATAGAACACCAGCATTGCTGACACTGGATTTAGGGGTAGAGTAGTATATTGTTTAAGCTACTGGTCTAATGATCCTGAGAGTTGGACGATTAATAGTCATAGAGATGCAGCACAGATACAGGCCTTTGGCCTGCCGAATCTGCACCAACCATTAACCACTGATTTACACCTCATCCCGTGTTATTCTTCCCATATTCTCATCAACTACCCCCAGATTCTACCACTCAACTGCACACTTGGGCAACTTAAAGTTGACACTTAACCTGCCAACCTGCATGGAAACTGGAGCACCCGGGGAAACCCCACAGGTGACAGGTAGAAACTCCACACAGGCAGCACCGTAGGTCAGGATCAAACCTAGTTCTCTGGAACTGTGAGGTAGCAGAGGCTCTATAGCTGCACCCCATGCGAGTTGGTAGGTGAATTGATTACTGGGAATTGCCCCGTGTCTGGATGAGTGGCAGAATCTAGGGGCAAGTTGATGGGAATGTGGGGGGAACCAGGTCCAGCGAAGGCTTCGGTGTGGCAGCACAGCCTCTGTCCACCTGAGAAAAACTGTGCAAAGAACAAAGCTCGTGGTCTATTGCGCAGCACATTGGTGCAGCAATTGGTGCTGCTGTCTCACAGTTCCAGGGATCCAGGTTCAATCGTGACCTCTGATCCTGTCTGTGCAGAGTGTGCACGTTCTGTGGCTGTGGCGGATTTCTCCAGGGTGCTCTGGTTTCCTCCCACATGCCAAAAAAGTGCTGGTAGTTTAATTGGCCACTGACAAATTGCCCATTTGTGTGGTTAAGTGGAAAAAAGAATAAAAGGGGAGCAAACGAGCTTGTGAGAAAGAATAAGTTGTAGGGCTTCAGGGGAATGAGAGGGATCAGGACTGATGGGATTGATCTGGTGATTGCCTGGATCCGATGGGTGAAATGGCCTCATTTGAAGGAACTATTCCTGCTCTCCTGTATGTTTCAGAGAGGTGAAAGATCTAGAAAAGGCACTACAAAGCACCAGCAATACTGTATCTATAGAATCCTCCAAATCCAAGCAACCAACATCAGTGACTTCCTCGACCTGCACCAACTTCCCCAACAATGAGGCTGTCATTCTGCTTCGCAGGTTCCAATGGGTATACCACAATGTCCACATGCCCATCACCAAACTCCCGAAGAATGCATTGTCTCTACCAAGCTCTGTCATCGCAAGAAGTTATCAGGAGAACAGAGGAAACATTTCAAGGACATTCTCGAGCAACACACAGAAAGCTGGAGGAGCTCAGCGGGTCAGGCAGCATCTAAGGAGGGACATGGGCAGTCGACGTTTCGGGTCGAGACCCTTCAGCCAGTCCTGATGGTCTCGACCCAAAGCTTCAACTGCCCATTTCCCCCCATAGATGCTACCTGACCCGCTGAGCTCCTCCAGCTTTCTGTGTGTTGCTGCAGATTTCCAGCACCTGCAGTCTCTTGTGTCTCCAAGGACATTCTCAGAGCCTTCTTGAAAAAAAGTGTAACATGCCCACCTACTCGTGAGAGTCCATGGCCACCTTAAATGGGGAAAGGACATTCAGGATGGCATTTAAGGTATATTCATGGAAAGCCCAGCAAAAGGAGGAGTGAATCACTTCCCACACACTACTGATCCACCCTTGCCCCACGTGTGGCACATTATATGCAGGTCCCACGCTGGCCCATTACTCATCGCAGAACCCAGAGAAATGGAGAGAAAGCAAGTCAGCCTCATCCCCAAAGGACAGCTTATGTAGGAGTGATGGACAGCAGAGCAGCACTTTAAATAGACGGTCGTTACTAAAGCAAAGCAAGGGCAAGTCCTTGTGAGCCAAGGTCATTCTTGGTTAACGTCACGTAAAATATCACACAATGCAAATACCCCCAGAGGCAAAATTGGGAAATCGACACTGTTGTGAGCAAAACAAGTTACAAAAGCACTTGTTTTTAGATATAATTAAAAGCTGAGAATGGGCTATGGATGTGGATGTCAGTTTAAAAATCTAACTTCAAATCCTATTTGGAACAGTCGCAAGAGATCTATAAAAGTCCAAACACAAAATAAATTGCTCCCTACCGGGTCAATGTAACACAATATCCTGTATTTGGCACAAGAACACAAAACGTGGTGAAGTATGTGGAGCTTGGCTTTATCAAAGATACATGAAGGATATCCAGGGATCACAACATCAATAAAAACACAAGAGTGGCATTCAGCAGGCAAAACATGACCCAAACCAATATGCATATCATGCAGCTTATATTAATTTGGGTTATAAAACCAAAGACTCCTCATTCAGATAATGGCACAAAGCAGAAGGGGATTTAACAGTAAAATAGTGACATTAAAAAAAAAATTTGATGTTTTCCAAACTACACAGGACAAATTAAGCCAGGACAGATACAATTTGATCTGTACTCACAAAACAAAGAAAAGCAGTATAATCCATAACAATCCAAAAACAGCAATCATGGCAAGGGCTGTAAGGAGTTTGTACGTTCTCCCCGTGTCTGCGTGGGTTTCCTCCGGGTGCTCCGGTTTCCTCCCACATTCCAAAGACGTACGGGTTAGGAAGTTGTGGGCGTGCTATGTTGCACCGGAAGCGTGGCGACACTTGCAGGCTGCCCCCAGAACACTCTACACAAAGATGCATTTCACTGTGTTTCGATGTACATGTGACTAATAAAGATATCTTATCTTAAGGACAGCAAACTAAGCAACACCACTTCCAGCCTTCGCTTTATCAAAACCCAACGGATTATTAGAAAATCAACACACATTGTCAAAAACGTGCCCAAGAAAACAGTGGTCACCATGTGTAAAAACATTTTCAGACTTACACAAGTGCATTGTTACAGTGCTGCAAATCATCCAACAACTGCTCAAGAGTAGCTTTCCCAATGAATGAATACATGTACGTTCAGAGGATTCAGAAGTCCTGAAGAAGCCAGAGGTAAAATTTAAATATCTACCCCAACTTCCATCGCTGGCAACAAATCCAGCTGCAGAATCATTTTGGGCAGGGACACACACAGGCGAGGTGGGATGTTGCAGCACAAAGATGGCCTGCTCCAAGTAATCTTAATCATGTTGAGGATGTGCATGTATTTACTGCATTTTTAATGTGCCTCCCTGAAAGTTGCCAAACTTAAATTCCTGTCCATACTCCTGGTTATGGTCCATACAAGGAGTTACTAAAGAGAAATCCCACCTGAACTGTACACAATAATGAAAGTCAGTATCAAACACTGCCGAAACCATGAGTGACAAACATGAACTAGAACTTGAAAGTTGCACACAAAACCCACAAAAAAGCTAACTATAAAAAGGAACCAGACAATAGAAGAAACAGAAAAACAAAACAGCAAAGTCATCCAAAAACTAGACAATTGAGTGCTTAAGATCAATAATCTATCAGGTTGATCATGTCCAAGAGAAGTACATAGCTATCAGAACACATGCTGATTAAATGCAAGTCAGTACTGTATCAGCTCCAGGATTAAGTGCTGGCAAACTGTATCCTTGCTAATATGGTGACTCCTGTAATTTAGTAGTTGATAAATTAGAAAAGAAAATATGAATGCATATAGAATGATCACAATATCCCAGCATTTCATCGGAGCTACCTATGGTCATTGCTTCCCTGCCCACTAGATCTTCAATTACATGCAACCATCCTTCCAGTGGTAACTTGGTCCACAAACCTGACTCCAAACATTCAAAATTTAAAAATTAATAATTTATAGAATCACAGAAAATGGCCATTCAGCCCATCATGTTTGCTCCACTTAAAAAAAAGGAGCTGCCATGTCAATCACACTTTCCAGCCTTGGGTTCACAGCCCTACAGGTCACCACTCTTCAAGCACACTTCCAGTCACTTGTTAAATACCAGGAGGGTTTCTGTCAGAACCATCCTTCCAGACAGTGAGCTCCAGACTTCACCACCTTCTGGGTGGAAAGATTTTTTTCTCATTTCCACTCTCCAATCTCTCTACCAGCAACTATAAATCTCTGCCCCCGGCATCTTGACTCCATTCCTGCCCTTCCTATTTATCTATGTCCCATGATTATGGGACATCCTACGTACCTTAATTAAGTCTCCCCTCTGGTCTGATGTTCCAAAAATAAACAAACCCAGCTTTCCCAATCCTTTTTTTTTAAATCGCTAGTTTCCATTCAACATCCCCAGAAGTTGTCTCTGCATCCTCTCTAGTGCAAGAACATCTTTCTCATTACATGGTCACCAGGACTGTATGGAGTGCTTGGGCTGTATACAACTCCAACACAACTGTCCAGCTCTATGGCTTGGCTAATAAACAGAAGCATCCCATGTGCTTTTCTAACCATGTGCGTGACCTGCTAACTTTAAGGATCAGTGGACGTGCACTCCAAAGTCTCTCTGTTCCTCCACATCTCCCAATATCCCCCCATTTGTTGTGCATTTCCTTTTGTGTGTTGCTCTTCCCCAAATGCATTATCTCCACTTCTCTGGATTAAATTTCCTTTGCCACTTTTCTATCCAATTGATCACACCGTTCATATCCTCTCTGGAATCTCGGGGGATCTGACACAGAGAAGGCAATGGTGGCCTGGGGTAGATCAGCCATGATCGTATTGAATGGCGGGGCAGGCCTGAGGGGCCAGGGGGCCTACTCCTGCTCCTCTTTTGTGTTCTTGTAGTGCGCATTCTCCTGAAGTCTAAAGCTTTCCTCCTCCCAGTCAATCCCAGGCTTGATTATTGTACGTCTCTGAACTTATGTTGAAATCATTAACAAACTATGAAAAGCAAGGGACTGAGTCCTGAACCTGTGGAATCCCACTGGTTCCAATCACAAAAATACCAGTTAAAGATTCACTTTGAGTCCTGCCTCTGAACCAATTTTGAATGCACTTTTTAAATTTTTTTTTAACTAACATACCAAATGGGACCTTATCATTTATTTTGAAAGGGGGCGGTGTACATGCACCTGTCTACATCAATGGTGCTGAGGTCGAGGGTTGAGAGCTTCAAGTTCCTGGGTGTGAACATCACCAACAGCCTGTCCTGGTCAAATCATGTAGATGCCACAGCCAAGAAAGCTCACCAGCGCCTCTACTTCCTCAGGAGGCTAAAGAAATTGGGTTTGTCCCCTTTGACTCTCACCAACTTTTACCGATGCACCATAGAAAGCATCCTATCTGGATGTATCACAGGTTGGTATGGCAACTGCTCTGCCCGGGATCGCAAGAAGCTGCAGAGAGTTGTGGACACAGCCCAGTGCATCACGGGCACCAGCCTTCCCTCCTTGGACTCAGTCTTTACCTCTCGTTGTCTTGGTGTAACAGCCAGCATAATCAAAGACCCCACCCACCCGGGACATTCTCTCTTCTCTCCTCTTCCATCGGGTAGAAGATACAGGTGCCTGAGGGCACGTACCACCAGACTTAAGGATAGCTTCCACCCCACTGTGATAAGACTATTGAACGGTTCCCTTATACAATGAGATGGACTATGACCTCACGATCTACCTCGTTGTGACCTTGCACCTTATTGCACTGCACTTTCTCTGTAGCTGTGACACTTTACTCTGTACTGTTTTTACCTGTACTACATCAATGCACTTTGTACTAACTCAATGTAACTGCACCGTGTAATGAATTGACCTGTACGATCGGTTTGTAAGACAAGCTTTTCACTGTACCTCGGTACAAGTGACAATAATAAACCAATACCAATTAAAATCTACATAAACTAAATCGAGCGCAAGGTCCTCATTGACCCTTCTTGCTACATTCCCAAAAAACTCAATTGTTAGTTGGAAACAATCTTCCCCGAATAAATCCACACTTATCCCTGATTAACTTGTGGCTTCTTAAATGAAGGTCTGTACAATCTGTTAGAAATGGTTTCAATAATTTGCCCACCATCACAGGTAAACTTACAGGCCTGGAATTACTTTGTTCATCCCTTTCATCTTGTATAAACAACTGTACAACATTAGAAGCCTTCCAATCCTCTGACCCTATTCCTACAGCCAGGTATTGAAAACTAATGGTCAGAACTGCCAACATTTCCTCTCTTTCTTTTTTTAACAGCCTGGAACACATTTCACCTGGGAAATCTCAGAAAACACCCTCACCATTTCATTTCCCCCATACAGTTTTTCTTTATCTTACCAGGGTGGATACAGATTTCTTGGCAAACAAGGTTTGTTTAAAGTGGACTGATACCTTTTTGAATTTGGCAACTTTTGTGAAAACTCTCCATCAATTTAATTAGTAACTGAAGAGTTCAAAGAAAATTGCCCATTTATACTTTTCCTCCTGTGCCAGAAGTGAAACAGCAATGCATCAAAATCTTTCATCTGTACTCCTTTGCTTTTATCAAAATAAGCACTGTGATTCAATCTTACTAGCTCTTCAAGGAACCAAGACTCCTCTATTCTACACCAGGCAATAGTTCAGTTTGGGGTCTTGCTTTTAGGCTAAATTAATAACTCTTCTACAATTGACTCCTAGGAGGTACATTGTTAAGATTTGCTCTCCTTTAGGAAGCATCTCAAGACTAACTAATAGTGCTGCCACTGCTAGATCATGAACTTGACAGGTTGAGTCTCGAGGCCAAGTACCTATCCCGTCACTCCATGCGAGGTGAAAGGTAGTTCAGTGAATCAAGAGTTCTTGTCAACCATTGTGAACGCTCACCTGTTTTACGTTTGCGAGTCTTGGTGTCAATTACCACAGCTTGAATCTTCTCCGTGAAATGTTTCAGGACGATAACGTCATGTGCCTCATTGGCATTGTCTATGTAGACAGTATGTGTTCCCCTACATAATACCTGTTTAAGTGGAAAGTTTGCATCTTAAAAACAATGTAGGCACAGAGGACGATTTTCGTACATAGTACTGTACAATCTGTTAGAAGTGATCTCATAGTACTGAGCTCCAGTTACTATGCAATATTATTTTGTTTGAATGGCAGAACAATTGAACAAAGCTCAATTCTGAGGCAAGCTCGTGTAGAGAATTCTCTTTCGAAAATAGAAATAGAGTACAATATTTCCCTTGGAGTTACCGTTTAATAAAGTTGGACTGAGCTGTACCTCACCCACTTTCCCCACCTGATCCCCTTATCCTCTCAGTGTCCAAAAACATATCAATCTCTGCCTTGAATGGACTCAACAACTGAGCACCCTCAGCCTCTGAAGTGAAGAATTCCAAAAGGTATAAATATCAGTCCAACCGCTTATCCCGATGCTAGTTCAAGGCTCTCCAACCAGAAACAGCAGCTTTTTGGATCCTACCCTGTCAATCCCTCTTAGATTCCTGTACAAATCACCTTTCAGTTTTCAGCAAGTGGAGGTAACCACAGCCAGCTTAAAGCAGTGCCCTATTTGACCCTGAAATTAGCTGCTTATCTGCTAGTATCTACACATTAGTAGCTACTATGTAAAACCAACCTCAGACCACGCTTTTGGTTACCCGCCCTAGTATCGGTTATATAGCTTAATGTTAAATAACGCTTTGTGAAGTGCTTGGAAAGTTTTGCCCTAACAGCTAATAAATACAAGTGCTATCAATTTATGCAATTAGGTTCTTGACTTGCAACACTATAGGTGTTTAATACTATGACTTCATGTCTGCACTATTTCCAAACATTAAATATAAAATGTAAGGAATTAAAATGTTTTGAAAGGTGCACTTGAATGCATAGTCATTTAATCTGAACAGGTACTTAAAATAACAATTCTAAACCATTAATGATAATTCCAAATATCTATAACCTACTTTCACAATGCAGATAGTTATTCTACACCACTTAGTTCATAATGTTCAGCAGGGTCAAATATTCTGAAATCCATTTAGGAGACATCAAATTTATGTAGATTGTCGCTACATAGGAGGGTGGGCTTTGGGAAAGTTGGAATTTCAGAACTGATAACCAAAGGTCTGCCTATTGATCTGAAGACATTAGTATGAATCCCTTGTAACCGGTAGGGCAACTTAAATTCAAGAAATGAAATAAACCCCAAATTAAAAAGCTAGTATCAGTAGTGGAGATCATGAAACCATGGACTGTTACCAAGACCCATCTAGTTCACTAATGTGCTTGAAGGAAGGAAACGTGCTTAAATGCAACTCATCAATGTGGTCGGCTCTTGAGTATCTCTGAAATGGTCTCAGAGGCCAGTCAGTTTAAGGGTATTAAGAAATGGACAATAAATGCCAGCCTTGCCTTAGCATCCACATCTCCTGAAATAATGGGTAATACATTTGGTCATTATATGTTCATATCCAAAGAGTGCCCTTGCCAGTAACTCCTTCATTTATTCCAGTGTGATTCATTACACTTCAATATGGTTAAATGACACAGACTAACAATGATATCTAAAAGTTTGCTTTTACCTCTGGAAATCCCACCAGAACCAACAGTGCAAAGACGTTGGTGCGTTTTAAACGGAAGGGAAGCTCCTCAATGCAGCGCTTTGTGAAGGCAGCAATCACTTTTTGCCACTGGGGGCTAGAGTTCAGGTCTCTGAGAATGTCTGCAACAGAAGATGCCCAGTCCAGGCTAATCCTGCTTCAATCAGGAGAAAAACATGAAGGAATATTACTCCATTCAAATGGTACAAGCAACAGTATTAATACAATCTGAGCATTTTCAGACTTTCTGGACATAATTTTAAAAATTAGTAATTGCTCTTGCATTTGCACTGAACATGAAGTAATCACCTTTCACGACCTCACGATATCCCAAAGCGTTTTACAGCTGATTAAATGGTCTTGAAATATAATCACTGTTGTAAAGAAAACATGGCAGGCAATTTGTGGATCGCAAGATCCCACATAAAGGAATGAAATTAAGTCCAGATAATCTGTCTTAGCAACGTTGACCTGACACTGCTGGGCTAGCGGTTAGCATAAGGCTATTACAGCGCCAGCGACCCGGGTTCAATTCCGGCCGCTGTCTGTCAGGAGTTTGTATGTTCTCCCCGTGTCTGCATGGGTTTCCTCTGCGTGCTCCAGTTTCCTCCCACATTCCAAAGACGTACGGGTTAGGAAGTTGTGGGCATGCTATGTTGGCGCCGAAAGCGTGATGACACTTGCGGGCTGCCCCCAGAACACTCCACGCAAAAAGATGCATCTCATTGTGTGCTTCGATGTCATGTGATGAATAAAGATATCTATCTTATCTATCTATCTTACACCGAGAAATCCCCCACTTTTCCTCACTTGGATCTCTTCCATCCAATAGGAGACTAAGTCTCAGTTTAACATCTTATCTGAATGGTGGCACTTCCAACAGCACAATGTTGCACTGGTATCACCAATGATCTTGTACTGAAGACTAGGCAGTGCAGCTCTTGCAGGTCATGGTCATAGAGGTGCTACCAGTGGCCCACACTGGAAAATACACGATTAATTTTCTATTTAATTTGCATTTTTTTTAAAGTTTGAATTTAAACTTACAAACCCTGCAACAAACAAGTAAACTATTAAACTGTACCAGTCCAAGCACACTGCTCCAAGGCTGAACAAAACCTGTGTCGTCATCCATCCTGGGTGTTTTAATTTGCCTTCAGCTGTGCTAAGTAGTGTCCAAGATGCAAAGAGGACTTCTTTTACTGCTGCATCAGCTTCTTCTGGGGAGATTCTCATCAGCAACTGCCCAAGCAGTCCCAGTGTCAAGTGATAGGTTTCGAGCAGCTGCCCGGGATTCTGCATTGCCAGTCGGAATAGGAGCTTCAGTACCTGCCGCAGGTTAGGTAAGCATATGGTTGAATCCTGTGGAAAGTATGCAATAAATTAACTTACAATCTTCCAGCAATAATTAAAACAGTTACTCTGCCACTGCAGATACAAGGATGTGTTTCCCACTGTCAGAGGACTGCGGTATTCATAAACCATTCCTGACATCCTCGTACACTTGACCTTTGCAAAGCCTGTCTGGCCATCGTCCCTCAATCTCCTGTCCTTAAACTTGAAGTCACCCAAAGCTCCACTGCCCATATCCTCGCACCTGTGTCCACTGACTTACAACAACTCCTGGTTAAGCAAGGCCTCAGTTTAAAATTGCTCACCCTTATTTTCAAATCCCTCCACAGCTTTGTATCTCAAAGTGAAAGTCGAGTTTATTGTCATATGCACAAGTACATGTATGCACAGATGCAATGAAAAACTTACTTCTAGCAGCATTACAGCCACGTATCATATAAGCAGCATTCACAAGAAAAACAAATAATATGATTTACTAATAACTTACTTTAGACTTGAAATCCAAAATTGCTGCACTTCTCAAATTCTGGCCTCTTGTTCAGCCCCGGATTCAATCACTTCACCTTTGGCATCTAAGCGCTGGAAATACTGCTCTAAACCCCTCTACCTTTCTTTGTTCTGTAACTGGATACTTAAAACCAACCTCAGAGCATGCTATTACTTATCTGCTCTGGTCCTGCCTTATATCGATGAATGACAAATAATGCTCCTGTGAACTACCTGGAATGTTTTGCTGCACAGAGTGAATAAATACAAGTTGCAAAGTTGTCTACATTTTCATCTTCCACAAACCAGCTCCAAGAAACTAATCTTCAGGTTGATCACTCAAAATAAGTCTTCAAGGCCACATTCTCTCACTCCAATAAATGCAAAATATCAGACAACTAAATAATTACAAGGAAGCAAAATAAACTCTGCTGTATATAAGCAGCCTGTTTAACACAGGGAAATGTCTCTGGCTGAAACTACTTCAGGTTCTTACAGATTTTACAGGAGGAAGCATGGCAGCAAGCAGACCCAGTATTCTCTCCTGCAAGCACTCAGCAAAGACCTGGTCTTGGCTGGGCAAGGCTTCTTTTTCACTAACATCCATCTTGAAGGCAGCTTTCGATCCACGTGAATGATCCGTCGTGGCTCCCCAGGCAGATTTGGGCCCTGCTAATCAAAATGAGTTTCAATATCATGTCACAAAAAAAGGAACATTCCACTGTCCAGACTGTACTGTGATAAGGTCCTTCTCTACTTATCACAAGGAAAATCGCAAGGTGTGCCACTCAGCACCTCAAGCCTGTATGCCGTTCAATCAGATCACAGCCAGGCTGCAGGCTCCAACTCCTCGTTTCCATAGACCTTACCACCTTTACAAGGGGGGCAGCCACACTTGTAAACATTTCCTCAGCTTTAAGAAATCCTTTCAGTGGTTCAACTGGCTTTCAATCACAAGGAGTTTATTTATTAGTTTCAATAACACTACCCAATGGATTTCTTCCTCAGCCATAATGGATTTGGTTCTTTATGTGTCTCAGTGAATAAAGCCAAGTTACCTGCTCTAAGCATCCTCACATCCATCGCAGGTGTTTGTTGTTCGGCTGCTCGGGACTCGAATGGCTGTGTGCCTGACACGGAGGACTGTGGCACCGATTCTGTGGCAACTGACTTTGCTGCATCACTGGAGGACAATTTTGAGACGGTGCCAGATTCAGATGGCTCTGTTGTCCCTGAAGTAGATGCCACAGATAATGGAGAACTCTGCTCAGAAAGCGAAGTGTTCAGATGCTGTTCGACTTTAGACTTCTTACTGGAAGCTCCAGAGGAAGCTTGTTGTGATGAAGAAGTGCTAATCACGGAACTGGTGTGTTTCACCTCATCTTCTGATGCACTACCTGCAACTGCAGGGACATTTAACTGACTGGATGAAAACATTTCAGAGTCCGACGTAGATGAAGAGTCTTGGCTTACAGTTCCCTTCTCCAAGTACGAAGCATCACTCCTGGATCCAGGTACCTCTAGAACCTGCACGCTCTCCCACTCAATGCTGTCAATACTTGCCAAGGTGGTATCACTTGCACTTGATTTTAACTGGAAATAGATGTAAAGGGGAGTCAGTAAATCAGAGCATAGCAAACTGCCCCAAGGCTCATCACAGGAGTACTAGCAAACAAAATATGACATGGACCTGTGCAAGGTGATCAAAAGAGATCAAAGAGTTAGGTCTTAATGGAGTGTCTTAAACAGGAGAGAGAGAGAGTGGGGGGAGAAACAGGCAGAGAGTTGCAGGGACAGCAGCCTTTGAGAAGCAAAGATAATTAGGAATGACACAATAAAAACACTTAGAAATTTACAATGGTAAATAAGATTCTTGCATCTTAAAATTTCAATAATCTCTACATTGCTAAGCAGCACAGGAACAGAGAGTTTAAAAAGGAGAGGCAGAAAAAGGGGCTTGATGAGCTTAGTTAAGCATTTGGTTTAAATACAAAGCCAGGAAATTTAAGAAGTTCAACAGGGTTAGGTAAAGCGATGCAATTTAATAGTAGGAGTATTTTGAACCTTGCCTATCTATCAAGTTAATCTAATAAACAAGAGGTACGGCAGAGCACTTCACACCCATGGAGTGCCTATCCAGCACCATGTCAGAACTGGACAACTGCAGTTAGTTAAAGAAGCTCGAGCTCCAGGTCACTGCACACCATGCTAAAAGCTGCAGATCTGTGGTAACATGTTTCACGAGGCCAACCTGCAGCTCCAGAGAGTGCAGGCAGAGGGGACTGGGTGACTACAGGCAGAATGAAAGAGCAGGAAGGCAGCCTGACACTTCTTCACTCTTTCTAACCACAATGCTGCCCCACATCTCCGAAAAGCTTCCCATGTGAGTGGGCATAATCTCCAGAACCAAGGGGAAACTGGTCAACCTATGCTCCAGAACCAAAGGCACGCCAACTTCAATAGTCAAGCCACAGTAAGCAAGCAATGCTTGCATTTGCACCTGCTCTGAGACCAAGCTCCAAGCCATCGTCAACTCGTTCACTGAAGCATAAGAGAGAATGGATCACACACTCAACATTCACAAGACAAAGTCCATTAGTAACCTGGCCCTGCCGCACCACATTGCCCTCTGGCAATGAAGCTGCATGGCGAGACCATGGAAAACGTGGACCATTTCTCATAGCTCAGAAGCTACCTCTTGGTGAAGAGGGACATCAATGATAAAATTCACAGTTGCCTTCAATTCACCATACAGCTTTGGTCGAATGAGGAAAAGGCTGTTTCAATACCTGCCACAAAAGGTGGCAATGGTCCCTGGACTACCTACAGTAGACACTTCAAGGCACTGGAGAGATACCACCGACAGTGTTCACAAAATCCTCCAAATTCACTGGAAGGATAAGTGAACCAACATCAGTGAGCTCTTCCAGGCCAAGATCCCCAGCCATGTCATGCCTGCTTGATATCAGACTCCCAAAACAGGAACTCTATGCCAAGCTCTATCACAGGAAAAAGAGTATGGATGAACAGATGAAATAATTCAAGAATGTGTTCAAAACCTCCTTGAAAAAAATCAGTCACTCCCACTGACTCATGGGAATCCCTGGCCCATTACTGCTCAAAGTGGAGGAGCAGCATTCAGGATGGTATTGAGAATTTCAGCTCCCCGTATTAGGAGGGCACAAAAACCCTGCGTAAACAGTGGAAGGAGAACGCCACCTCACAAACTACCCACTTGTCCATTCCATCAGACACCTTCTGCCCCATCTGGGTCAGAGTCACCTCAGAGCCCATTAAACTGGAGTGGAAGCAAGTTATCCTTGATCCCAAAGGACCACTTAAGTAGCAGCAGTTCAGGAGATTCCCATGGGCATCTTTCTCCCTAACTGGCACAGAAGGATGCGAGGTCTTGAAGGAAGTTAGATAACAGTCAAAATGCAGAATCTCTTGTCATAATTTTTTTACTCCAGTACCTTAAGCCAGTGACCATAACATAGAAAGAGGAGGACAGTTCAATTTGTCTCCCTAACCTCAGATGTGCTGCCCAAAATTTCATCCATAATGTCCACAGTGGCAGGAAATGAGGAAGGAAGTTTTACTGTGCGTAACTTCTTTAGTCTCATGAGTGGTAAAGTATCAGAGCCTGGGACAGCAGGCCAATCCAGATACCCCTGATTGAGATGCTACAGATAACCAAACAATTTTAGGTATTAGTAACATTTTGGACATCTTCCAGACATCAACCCTGCATGGCTACTGTCTCAGGTGACTCTACCTTCTTTTGGATTTTCTCCTGACGGCACTGAACAGCTTCCTGTCCATCTCTGGATTGTGTATCAGATAACATCTCTCTCTGGTCATCTGCAGCAATAGATTCCTGAAGATGGACACAAGTAAAGATTAGAAGCCAGGACCAGTTGCTCCTACGTTCTAAAAAAAATCATTCAAAAGATAGCTCTAGAAAGTCTTCGAACATCAATGCACCAGTTGTTAACAGATTAACAATTTTGTTAGTAAATTAGTTTTGCTGAGACTGAGCTGGTAAAGTTTATGGGCCTGCAGGATTAGATTATGCTCATCTTTAAAACTAATGGCAGTTTCTGCTGAACCGACGTAAACTAAAGACAACTTGGAGCAGCCTGCAAAGCAAATGTCTGCAACCTTTCCACCATCTTCCATGAAAAGCATCCTGAGAGGGAAGAGACTTTCACCAGACTCATCTAGCGAATCTGTAGAGTCACAGAGTCAGAGGTGTACAGCACAGAAACAGGCCCTTCGGCCCACCACGTCTAAACCAACCATCATGCCCATCTACACTAAACCCACTTGCTTGCATTAATTCCATATCCCGCCATGTCCTGCTCATTCAAGTACCTGTGCAGATGCCTCTTAAATGTTATTACTGTTCCTGCCTCCACCACCTCCTCTGGCAGCTCGTTCCAGATACCAACTACTGTGTGAGAGAAATTTACCCCTCAGATCCCCTTTTAGTCCTCTGCCTCTCACCTTAAACCTCTGCCCTCTAGTTTTAAATACCCTATGGGAAACACACACTAGCTACCTACCCTATCTAGGTTTCTCATAATTGTATGTTACTCTATCACGTCACCTCTCAGTTTCCTTTGCTCCAGGGAGAACAGTCTCTCCCAAACAATCTCTCCCGATAACGCAAGCCCTCCAATACAGGCAACATCCTTATGAACCTTTTCTGCACCCTCTCCAGCTTAATCACACCCTATCTACAGTGTGATGCCCAGAACTACACACAATACTACAAGTGCAGCCTAACCAACTTTTTGTACAACTGTAACATGACGCCCCAAGTCTCGTACTCAACGCCTTGGCCGATGAAGGCAAGCATGTCATTTGCCTTCCTCACCATCCCGTCTGCCTGTGTTCCCATTTTCAGTGATGTGCTGTGATCTGTTGTGGAAAGTATTGCTGCTGCAGACTCTGCTGTGGTATCAGTAATGTCTGCCTCACTTTCAGTTGACACGTTGGAGAGCAATGGAAGTACTACAGAATTCCTTGAACTTTTACCCACTGTCTTCTGTTCAACAACACTCCCGAGGGCCCCGCCATTCACTGTGTATGTTCTGCCCTGGTTTAACTTCCCAAAATTCATCTCTTTGCACTTGTCTGAGTTGAATTCCATCCGCCATTTCCATACCCACTTTCCCAGTTAGTCTATTTCTTGTTGTAACTTTAGGCGACCTTCTTCACTGTCCACTAAGTTAAACAATTTTGGTGTCATCTGCAAGCTTACAAATCATTCCACCTACGTTCTCATCCAAATCATTAATATAGATGACAAATAACAGAGGACCCAGCACCGATCCCTGCGGCACACCACCATTCACAATTTCACTTCTCAATTGGCTAGTAGTCTACCTAGTTGAACTAGTTTAAAAAAGATAGCTTAAAAGGTTTCGGAAACTTTGACCAAAATCAAATTGAAGACAATTGAGTAGAACACAAACTGACCTGATGCTGGTTACTAGTGCTGTGATCTGTTATGGAAAGTATCCCTGCTGCAGATCCTGCTGTGGTATCGGTAATGTCCGCCTCACCTTCAGTCGACACATTGGAGAGTAATGAAAGCACTGCAGAATTCTTTAGACCTGGCCAAAATATAATCAACAAACATTGGATGTTTCAATCATTTACCTGCTTTAAAGAAGGCAGCACATAGTGACAATGCACAGCCAAGAAGAGTGGAGTTGGCTGGGTCATTCAAGTTTGGTGGCCACACTACTGCACATGATTCCAATGTAATTATCCTTTGAGTACATCTTTTTGAGGAATGACCTGAATTTACTGGGAGAAGTTGTTGCATTTTCTGTTTCCTTTGCTCGTTAAACAGGCTCCTTTTCTGCAGTAACTGAATGTACAGCTTCGAGCTGCATACCTCACTCATTACCAACTCACTGGCTGCCATGGCAATGTCGAAACATTATCAAGAGGAACAAATAAAAACCACAAAATGCTAGGAAAACTCACCATTCCGACAGCCTCTGTAGAGAGACAATTTGATAAAAAGAATTCAGACATACAAATATTTCATAGAGGCTGTTGGAACCAAGTCCTGAACCATTGTGAAGGTAAAAGGGAAAGGACCACTTAGCTGCTCTCACCACTGACTTGCACTGTATTATGTTTAGACAATTATATAAAGTGAAACAGAAACAGGCCATTCAGTCCAGCACCATGGTGCCAATTTTCCTCCCATCCTCCCTCATCCAACCTCACGACCACATCCTTCTCCATTGTGCGCTCACCCAACTTCACCTTCAATGTACCCAAATGGCACCAAACAGCAAGTCCTCTGGGAAAGGAGGTCCCTTCTTAATTCCTTATTTGTGACTATTTTCCTTCTGTGCTTCCAAGTTTTCCAGTACAATGAAACTTTTGCTCTAATTAAATAACTAGATCTTTCCACAGCTGATTAGATTCATTGCAGCACAGCCATACGTCTTAAGTGATATTGGAAAACGACACCCATTTATGTCCACATAATCTGGCTGTCCAACAGTGGAACAACTGCATTCAAAAGGCAGCAACTCTTGATAATGCAGTAATAGAAAGTCTGTCCAGATTACATACCTAGATTCTGAAAATCAAAAAACTGCTGATGCTAGAAACCTCAGTACATGTGACAATAATAAACCTGAAACATCAAGTCGGTTTATCTTTCCAGACACTGAATGTTTCCAGCATGTACTTGGGCTGATTGGTTGAGCTCCCACCTTCAGCCATTCAGCCTCCGGTGCAAGTGTCACTAAACAATCCATGATATGCTCCAACTTGTTTCTTGCTTCAACTTGTATGGAAGTTAGCTGGTGAAACCTAAAAGTGAAGGCAGAGGTGGGAAATGAAACACTTCCTGCCCATTGTGTTCATAAAGGGCTGCCAAGTCAAATCTTGCTTTATTCTTACTCCAGTTTTCCTTGTACCTCGGAAGAGCTATTCCTTCACTACAGAAAATGTGCAACTTCACTTTGCCAAGGTAACAACTTCTACAGGATCTCGGAATGAGACTGACTACTTAATGCCGAATTCGAGAATGTGTGATGTCACAGGCCCAGACACACACGAGGCTGCAACAGAAATGTTAACATTTTCACTGGTGGACTGGGCATTTAAGCAACTTACACAGTTCATTATCAGAGAAAAAAGCTGGATTCAAATATAATCATCAGAGGTGGAAAAAAATAGTGTAAAAGCAGTTCAAACAAGTATCAGCGAATCAGGCAACATCTGAGGAGGAAAATGGACTGTTGACGTTTGTTGAGACCCGGAGGGTCTTGACCTAAAACGTCCTCTTTCCATTTCCCTCCTCGGATGCTGCCTGACCTGCTGAGTTCCTCCAACCTCTTGTCAGTTGCTCCAGATTCCAGTGTCTGCAGTCTCGTGTGTCACTTGTTTACGTGTTTGGGGCAAATCTCGAACATCAATGTGCAGTTCCAGAAAAATAAAAACTCGTATCATTTACTTTTTCCTTGGTGGGCTTTGAGCAGATATTCAGTGATGAGCTCTGTGCAGCGAGCTTCCAATGCCTCAGCCTGAGATCGCACACAAGGGTCCAGATCCTCCTCGGCGGGTTTCTGCTCTGTTACAATGTCGGCCGTGTAGAGGGCTAGCGCGCTGAATAGCAGCCAGGTGTAGTTGTGGATGTACGGCTGAATGAGACGGTGACGGTCACTGATCCGAATCGTCACCATGGGGAACACTGTAATGCTGTGCGTTGGCAAATGGCTGCAGGGAAATAAAAGAGCCTCAAACCAATGTAAGAAACAATACATCTCCCCACACTCCTTATTACAATTGGCAAAAGGAAAAAACACTACAAATGGAACAGAATGAATAAGTGCTCAAAGAGGTCTTTTGCAATAACCTTTCCGTCTGCTCAGCTTATTGGATTTACTTCAACGTGAGAAGAAATAATAGGAGGGACAGAAATAAAGAACCTGCTGGGGGAACTCAGCGGGTCGAGCAGCATCGGGGGAGGGGGGGGGGAACGACTGTCGACGTTTTGGGTCGAAAAGCATGCATCAGGAACTGAGAAGGATACTGGGCAGGAAACAGCATAGCCGAGAGAATTCTCATTATTTAGGCAGTTTAGTCAGTTGGGTTCAATTATATGCTAAATAACTGACAGAAGAGTGCATTACAAATGCAAAAAATGTTGTGGTGAAACTTTTACTCAGATCAGAAGCATCTCCCTAAAAGTCAAAGGAATCAAGGACAGAATGTCCACGTTACTGAAGTGCTACAAGGTCAGAGCTTTGCCAGGTACACACACGGCCAGATGGAATGCTGCTTTCATTTATTTCTTTTCCCTAGATTCCCCACCAGAGGCAGAGGGAGCCAAATAATTTATCAAATTTGCTAGAAGCTCAATGCAACGCCTTTGAGGTGGACACGTCTGTTTACAACAGGGTGCACAGATGGCTGCAAGTGCATGCAGCGTTGGAGGGAATAAAAATAGCCATCCTACAAATGAGTAGAGCTGCTGCCTCACAGCTCCAGCATCCAGGGTATGATCCTGACCTCCAGTGCTGTCCGTGTGGAGGTCACATATTGCCCCTGTGATCTCACGGGTTTCCCCTAGGTGCTCTAGTTTCCTCCCACATTGGCCTCTGTAAATTACCCGTAGTCAAGGTGGGTGTGAGGAGAATCAGGATGAAGAGAATAGATTGCTGGGAAACAGGTGGAAGGATAGGATTGCTTTGAGAACTGGCACAGACAATGGGCTGCATGGCCTCTCTGATGTCATTAAGAAAAAACTTAATTATGAATGTTTGCTGCTTGGGTCATCCACATTACACCCCTGAATTCAGAAGTGGTAATTCAAGTGTTGTATAGCACCATCCTCAGTTACCTGTCTGGGTACTTCTTTGCAGAATAACACCCGTAGCAGAGGTCAAAGTCATCACATACATTGCAATTGATCCTACGGCCAATGATTAGCCCCTGGCAGTGATCACACGCATACTCCATGTTCACCATTTTATGATAATCTTCATGATGTTCAGGCATCACTCCACCTAAAGGGGAAAAATCACCAGCAAATTGTAAACAGTCATCCTTCAGAAATGTGGTTTCAGCCAGAAGATCATTTTGGCAAATAACTAGGCTGGATTTGAACAATTCAATAGTCAGGCAAATTTCTGGGAAAATCTGCAGTGGCTGTTTTGCACAGGAGCAAACAAATCTTATTCACATTATGTTCATCGAGCCCACTGATATCTCACTTACTGCTCAAAATGAATTCCCAGGAACAAGTGTAATGATAGGATCAGCACTAACAGGAGTCATCAGAGCGCCATTACTGACAGTACTGTTGTGTCAGGAACTTGATGTGAACCTCTGCCTGCCCCACTGCTATGCTGGGGACCCAGGTGAGCTCTCAGCCCTCAACACTCCCACAGCACTGAAATGGTCAATGTCCTGGTGGCATGGCTCAATGTGGAGAAGGCCACTGTGGAGAGGCTGCCTGTGAGGGCAGTGGTGAGGTCACTCAGCACTGAGGTGTGGGGCCCTGGGCTGTACCTTGACTTGCAGTGGTGCGGCCAATGCTGTGTACTGACTCCATTTGCAGACAGACTGTCCCAATCACCTCTAGTTGGATGTGATGGAATCTGCCAACAGCCCCTCCCCTTGTTTGGCCGCAGAGCTCTGCCCAGCCCAGAGATTTTCCAATGGAAATAAAGCCAACATAAGCAGTCGCTACCTGTTCCCAGCAATGGTTTGTGCTGGTCAGGGTGTAACCTTGAGCCACCACACCGCTCATCAGAGCCAACCCAACATCAGCGCTCACAGGTAGCCTCTGCAAACTGTCTTACTGGTTCACTCCGCACTAATTCTTAGACCACGCCAGTATATTTCCCCCAGTTCCACCTGCTCTAAACTTGTTCACCAGTGTCCTGTGTGGGACATCAAAAGCCTTCTGAAAATCTAAACAGAGGACATGCATCTGTTCTCCCATGTTCATTCCACCAGCCACATCCTCAAAAAGCTCCAGCAGCCTAGTCAAACATGATCTTTCTTTCATTATTCTATGCTGTGTGCTCAATCCTATTGTTCTTTAAAAAGTGTTCAGTCAATACATCCTTTATTACAAATTCCAGGATTTCGCCTACCACTTATGTTGGAGTAACAGGTTGGTTTTCTCTTTTCAATAGTGGAGTCACATTTGCTACTTTCCAATCTGCAGGAACCATTTCAGGGTCTACAGATGACAACCAATATCTCCGAACCATCTCTTTCAAATTTCAGCTAGGTAGATCGTCAGATCTTTGAGATTTGTCAGTTTTCAGTCTCGCCTACTTTAACCAACAGTGATTTTCTTACAAAATATTTGTTTAACTTCTCTGCCATTTCCGTATTCCTCATTATAAGTTCTCTCATCACATTAACCTTCATTAGTCCTTTCCTTACATACTTCTAGGAAGTCTCAAGATCTAATTTTGTTTTTCACCAGTTTAGCCTCACTTTCCCTTTATCAATTTCTTTATCCTCCTTTGCCAAGTATTAAAATGCTCCCAATACTTAAGACTACTGCTATTTCAAGCAACTTAAGCCACCTCATTTGATTTAACCCGTCTTTAATTTCTCCTGTTAGCCAAGGACAACCACATTTCCTATTGTGTCCTTGCAGCTTACAGGCTTTCTTTTCCCCAAACCGTGTATTATTTCTTTAAATGCAATTCCATTCTTTAGAATATATTACATTAAGTCAATATAAAATATAAAAAATGAGAAATCTTCCTATGCTTTCATGCCTCAGTCCTAGACTCAGCACCATCCTGCTTTGTATTGTACCTTTGAATGCCAGTTCATGCTCACTGGGAATTGAGTTGGGATTGTGCAGATGTATTACAAATAGGACTCTTATCAATAGCAGACATAGGAGACTTCCAGCTAGTCAACTGGGATTGGGTGTAAGTGCAGGTCCCAGAAGTGAAATACAAATCCTCAAGGCAAAGCACCATACAAATCCACTGACTGGCCACACCACCCTGCCCTTCCTGCTAATAAGAAGGCTCTCCCCTTGGGAACACTGATTTTTCATGTTTAAACTATTAGAATCTCTCAAAGTGGAGGACGTGCAGCAGCATGCTTGTTTATCCTATGCTTACTCTCCCCAGCAGAGTTGAGTGGTATGCTTACCACAGGTCAAGAAACAAAGGAAGAAGTTTCCCTTGCATACAACTGGGGCATAACTTTTACTTTAGAGAGAAGTATCTCAGATAATGAGTTAATTTTTAAAAAGTATAACAAAGAGGCAAGAGGGAGCATGCAACCCAGGTAGTAAATCCTTCCACTAAAAAAATCCAGAGCATCCTTGAATGAGTTTTGAACGTCCATTTACAGAGTGAGATTATTGCGGACTCACATGGAATAATAATTGTGCATGAATTCTCAGACATATTAATTTTGCCTTTTACTTGGTTGTATTGGATGAGTTATAATCAGAATTTACCCATCTAGTGCTTCAGTTGGCCTCCTCTGCTCTACTTAATCCTTTACATTCTTCCAAAGGATCACCCCAGAACCATATCTGCTTTCAGTGATGGAGTCTGAACAGAGAGATCTGGATGTCCAAGAACTCAAATGATCAAACCTTTGTGGACAGGTACAAAAAGCAATTGATGCGAAAACAAAGGGGTGGAAACTGAGCTTACTTCAGTTTCCGGAGTACTGTGTTCCTCTCTAAGCATCATATCTTGGGAAAGAATGTATTTCTCTCAGAAGGGACGCAGCACAGATTCTTCAGAATTACACTGGGATTGGGATTAAATTATGAGTGTGGTTTGGAGTCGGGGTCAAACAGCATGGAACAGGTCCTTCAGCCCAACAGGTCCATGCTGACCAAGATTCCCATCAAAGCCAGTCCCAGTTGCCTGCGTTTAGCCCATTTCCCTCTAAACCTTTCCTATCCATGTATCTGTCCAAGTTCCTTTTAAATGTCATTAATGTATCTGCCTCAACCACTTCCTCTGGAAGCTCATTCCATATACAAACCATTCTCTAGTGGAAAAAGTTGCCCCTCATGTTCCTATTAAATTTCTCTCCTCTCACCTTAAACTTATGCTCTCTAGTTCTCAATTCCTCAATTCCCTAACCCTGGAAAAAAGACTGTGCGCATTCACCTCATAATTTTATAGACGGCTCATAATGGGCAGGCACGGTAGTGTAGCATAACGCTTTTACAGCGCCAGCGACCTGGGTTCGATTCCAGCCACTGTATGTAAGGAGTTTGTACGTTCTCCCCGTGTCTGCATGGGTTTCCTCTGGGTGCTCCAGTTTACTCCCACATTCCAAAGACATATGGGTTAGGAAGTTATGGGCATGCTATGTTGGCGCCAGAAACGTGGCGACACTTGCGGGCTGCCCCCAGAACACACTATGCAAAAAGATGTATTTCATTGTGTGTTTCAATGTACATGTGCCTAATAAAGATATCTTATATTCAAGAAATATAGGGAAGGAAAATGTCAGGGGTCGTGGTAAGATTGATCAAAAACATTAACATAGTATTAGCATGGAATTATGTATTTTAGCGAATCTATTTGGTTAGGGTTGAGGAACAGCAGAATGTTATTGGGCTGGCGGGTGTGTATTATAGGTCATCATACAAGCAGAGTGAGCAAACGAAATAAGTATAAAGACAAATTACAAGAGAATACAAGAACATCAGGGTAGTGCTAATGGGTACCTGCACCTTTCTTTTACAGGGAAAATTACACTGCAAAGGGCAATGAGGAGTTTTCTGAAAGGTGTACAATAGAATTTTCTTAATCAATACATTTCCAGGGCACTGAGGAAAGAAACACTGCTAAATCTAGATCTGGAAGGTCAGATGGAGAAAGTGGAGTTTGTTTGTTCTATGGTACTCCTCTGCACCACATCACGGCTTGGACATTTCCCTTCAAGGAGTGCGGACCAGAGCTGATTAAAATACTCAATGTGCGCCATGACCGATGAGCTATGCAGTCTGACCATGACTGCCTCATGCTTAAAAAAAAACAGAATATGCTGGAGATACTCAGCAGGTTAGACCGCATCTATGGAGAGAGAAACAGGATTAACTTTTCAGATCGATAACCCTTCTTCAAAATTGGGAAAATTTAGAAAACAGGAATATTCTGACCTGCAGGGAAAGGGGAGAACATAGGAAATGGATGTCATTAGTTCTGAGATAACAGTTTTTCCCTCTGTACAGACACTTCCTGACCTAATGGGCTTTCTCACCTTCTCCTTTATTTCAGATTTCCAGCAATTGCCGTGTTCTGTATCTCACAGATCTAACATATAGCTCTCTCCCTATTCTCCTTCTAATTACACCATCTCCACAAAAATTAAGCTGCTATTAACAAGCCTCTGCCACCATTTCTTGGCTGACACCAATCTGTCATCTATTTCCTATTGATCTCCACACTTTCACAGACATTCCTTTTGTTCTCTCCACCTTTGCCTCCGCCCTACAACTTTAAAGCATGCCTGCTAACTCACTTCTCGACCAGAAACGTTATTTGCATTTCTCTCTCCACAGATGCTGTTGGACCGACTGAGTATTTCAAGCATTTTCTTCTTTTATTCTAGACTTTCAGCAGCTGCAGATTTTTGTTTTCTGATGCTGCCCTATGGTCCAGTTCAGTATCACACCTAATCCTATAAATGCTGATCTGTAACCAGAAATAAGGTGAGGTTTTGGACTCTAATATGCTATATTGTATCTTTATTTAAAAATGTTATGACCGGTAAATCCCTGTGCTTGCGTCAAATAAGAAAGTCCACAGAGTATTTTTATCCCACAACCTGTTTATGACCATTAATATCAGCCTAGAGAAGCTGAGGCATTTTTACTTCATAGCAGGACCAAAGTTTTACCAAGGAAGCAGGTTTTGCAGAGATCCATGTCTGGACACTGAAGACAGCGGTAGCGATGCCAAGGTGCTATTTTATGACATCCATCGCAGGATATCTCCACATTCAACAGGTCACAGTAGCGTGCAACGAACATGTGCATCTGTCACAAAACACAAACAGTTTGTTACAAGTTCCAGACCAACTTCACAAGTTATTCTTTCAGAAATGGTGAGTCACAAATGAATTAATGGCTAGTAGTTAACAGATTCACTTGATGTATCATATCAAAAATAAACAAAGATCTTATGCACGGATTCATCACTGAAGTGGCACGGTAGCGTAGCAGTTAGCATGACGCTATTACAGCACCAGCAATCGGGGTTCGATTCCCATCACTGTCTGTAAGGAGTTTGTACGTTCTCCCGTGTCTACGTGGGTTTCCTCCAGGTGCTCCGGTTTCCTCCCACATTGCAAAGACGTACGGGTAGGTTAATTTGGGTTTAAAATGGGTGGTGCGGACTCATTGGGCCGGAAGGGCCTGTTACCATGCTGTAAATAAAGTTTTAAAAAAAATTTAAAACATAATTTGTGAAAAATAAAAATATATCCTAATTTTCCTGGGAATATGCTACTTTTCTTCTGATTCCCACTGAAAGCACATCATGCTCTATATTATTTTCCAACGTTTAGTGAAGTAAAACATTAAGAGAAAATTTTCAACCCAAAGCTTTTGTTTCTGACAATTAAATGCAAAATACTGTTCAATCAATAAAAGTGTCAGGTATTCCATAAACATAGGAGATAATGAGTTACTTAAAGCATTCACTTACTCGCCTCTTCTCTTCAGCTGTAGCATTAGTCATCCTCTCGTACCAGACACGCAGCTGTATTCCATCCTGACATTCCTCCATCCACTCTTTGTTGCATTCATAATCTGCAATCTCATCCTCTTCACTCCACTGGCTAAATAAATACATCTCCATCAGCAAACAGTTCAACAAAACCTCATCATCAGTTCAAAGCTGAACACTCCATCTCTTGAGGGAAAATCCCCATAAACAGCTGGGTAGGCATGTGTCAGCTTTCTCTACTCTGCCGCAAAAAAAATCCTATTCCCCCTCTCTCTCTCCCCATCCTGAACCAAACCCCATTCCCCTCTCCCCCCCCTTCCTGAACCAAACCCCATTCCCCTCTCCCCCCCTTCCTGAACCAAATCCTATTCTCCCTCTCCCCCCTTCCTGAACCAAATCCCATTCCCCTCCCTCAATTCTGTACTCACCTGCCTCAGCAGCCTCCTTTAACACTAAGGCATTTATCTCACCACCTTCCAACCCTCATTTATATATTACAAAATTCCCCTTCCCTGTCATTTTATCCTATACCACAGCTTGCTTGACTTTGCCCTCACACCAACATATTAATATATTAACCTATACTCATTTTTGCTCAACTATCGACCTGTTTTCGTTTATCACATCCAATACACCCATTACCTCAGCTAACACTAAATTCCTTTCACTTATCATCCAACATTGCTCAATGGACAAACTCAACCTCACAAGCATTGTTATAGCTACCTTATGTAAAGTCCCGTCTCCTTATGTTATAGCTACCTTATGAAGAGTCCCGTCTCCCCCACCACACACTGACTATTAATAATTACAAGCATTTTTCAAACAAAAAAAAATATACAGCTGGACATTTGCACAGTACCACTTACAACACACTGTTGCCTATGAACCCTGTGTACTATTTTATGTCGCATATTTCAAAAGCACTGCAGTATTATAATTTATACTCACTGTATAGCGCTGTCGTGAATACTGATATTTTCCTGTGACATTGCCAATAAGAGATCAGGTAGATTGATGTCATTGAAAAAGGATATGTCTGGTGCCTCCCAACTCATATCTAGCAAATGCAGCAGGCAGGTCTGAACACAGGACAGTGCTGGGAGTAGGGACCTATAACAGAGGGAAAATACAATGTGAAGGAGGGAGAAAATCCACTGTAAACCATCTTGTGAACTCTGGTACTATAGGGAACAGTAAAAATTGGTTGAATTTTGTGCTGGAGGTTATATGCATGAGCTTAAATTGCATCCACAATATATACATAGTATATTGTTAAAACTCTCAACTTGGAATGGCAACTTTTCTTTGAGAGATATTGATGGAACTTTAGGGAAGACAGTTAGTTAGAAATTTTGGGCCTTAATCACACTCTATTCAGCCCACTGCCTGGACATCTCCCCACCCCCATTCCATTGAACCTATCCTAGACTTCCAGATCCTAGAGTCAGTTGGCAAGGCCCAGAGAGATCTCAGGCAAACCTGTGGCTGAGTCAGACCTCCTCCTGAGGCTGTGAAACTTCACAAGAATTCATAAATGCAGAGCCAATTAAAAGCCATTGAAGTTGCTTTAAATAATTCTAAAAAAAATCTTGAAAATATAAATCACATTGAAATGCAAATAAGCAACTAAAACCCTTAAGTTAATTTATTTATATTTCATTTACCTTTTTTTCCCTAATCCACAGGCTGGTAAATCCCATGGAGTTTCTGTTCCCATGGCAGATCTGTCAGGCGTAGGACTGCATTGGCAGATTCCCCAGAATAATGCAAGTGGAATACCAGTGCGATCAGATGCCATCACCACACTGCTACACTGTGAAACAGGCAACAGTGGCTCTGCACCTATTTCACAGTGAAACAGGCAACAGTCACTCTGCACCTGTTCCTGAGCGAAACAGGCAAATCCCTGCCTGGTCTTATGGCAGGGCATCATTCCTTTGGAAGTACATTCCAGAAGGTAGGCGAGGCCAGCGGTTCCCTTGTGAACCACCTGCCACAGCAGGAGTACCCGGCCTAGGAGCATCACATTACATCTCAGTGACTATCTCGGCACATATTTTAGTACACATTGTTTGGATCTACAGACACGCATGTTTTTTGGATCCAGTTCACTGGATTCCTGTTTGAATGGAAAGCAAGGAAATAGAATAACAGCTTCAATAAACATTTACAAAAAGTTAAGATTCCAGGAATTAAATGTCCATTTTTATACAGTACAAATCCTAGATATGGAAGAGCAGAAGGTAAAAAAACAGATAATTTAAGAAAGATTTTGAGTCGGCTGTTGAGGTCATCAAAAACATTAGTAAAGCAAACAGGAAATCCAAGTCTGTTGGCCCTTACTGCATGAGGATCTAAGTATAAAAACAGACACATCTTATTCCAGTTATAAAATGCCCTTGTAAGACCACACCTGAAATATGTCAGGTCTCCCAACCTAAAGATGTACTTTTGATAGTGGGAGTGCAGCAAAGGTTCATCAGAGATGAGGAAGGAGGTGGGTGTTGGGGGGGGGGGGGGGGGGGTGCGGGTGCGGGGTTGTCATAAGAGGAGAGATTAACTCTCATAAGTTTGGAAGAACAAGAAGTGATCTCACTGAAACACAAAATTCTTCCAGGGCTTGACAGTTTAGATAAGCAGATGATGTTTCCTCTGGCTGGGGTCACATTCCAAAAATATGGGGTCAAAGGGATGAGAAGAAATTACTTTACACAAAGAGCAGTAAATCTTTGGGATTCTCTACCCAGAAAGGCAATGCAGGCTCAATTGCTGAGTAAATTCTGGACAGAGGTCAAGAACTCCGGATATTAAGGAAATTGAGAGAGATGGAACTAGTACACAAAAGTGGCACTGAGATAAAAGATCAGCCATGATCTTATGGAAAGGCAGAGGGTCAAATGGCCTAATCCTGCTTCTGATTCTTACATCATGTTCGATGAACAACCAGTTATAATACTACAGTACTGGATGGCAACAATGAAAGAACAGACAACTGATTAGGAACGCATATAATGAGGGTCAAAACTCTAAAATCTTCGATTTTCTTGCATTTTATAATGGGCCTGTCCTAAAATAAAAACAAAACAGTTGCTAAATTCATTAATTCCATTCAAGTAAATACCTACCAATCTTTCTCAGTGTTAAACTGACGAACAGCAGTTACAAGCAGCAACACAAGATTGTAGTAAGTCTGTCGAAGTTCACTCCATAGCTCCTTTCCACAGCCCTCCAACTGTTGATGATAGCTGGAAACACAAAGCCAGAGGTAAAAGCAGATTTTGGTTGTCATACTTTACAGTATGAGTGATTAATAAAGCTGATACCCTAAAAAAAATCATAACCATGTGAATCTTCATTCAAGCAAGGATCAAAAGTCCTCACTGACACATAACTTTGTATTCTGAACTACAACAAGGTAGATTTACGGAGAATCCTCAGCAGTGTAAAACACTCTAAACTCTTCAGAAGATTATCATGGAAATTTTCACATGAAAATAGAGAGGAAAGTTTTGCATCAGATGAACAAAAGCAAATCAAATAGGCAGATGTTAAGGAGAGCGAGAGAAAGCCAAGGGAAGATGGGAAGGGAGAAACAATGGAACTGAGATGATGACTGACATGGCAAGGGAAGAAAAACAGAGACCAAGATGGGGTGGGTGGGGGTAAAGAGCAAAGAGGCCTGGGCAGGAGCAACAGACAGGCACCAAGGTTGGAAGGATGTAAGGCAGAAGACACAGGCATGGGGGAGGGGGACATGATAGGGAGGCAGACTTTGCAGGGCAGTGAGGGGAGAGACAGATGAAGAGAGATACAAACATAGTCTTGGATGCCACACCTGCCCTTTCACCTCTTCCCTTCCCCTCAATTCACCTGCGCATCCAGTGTACTGCTTTCCATATTCGCAATGTGGTCACGTGTGCACAGGAGAAACCAAATGCAGTTTGGGTGACCAGTTTGCGCACCACCTGCACTCCGTCTACCTTTAATTGTTCATTTCATTCCCACTCTGACCTATTGGTCTGTGACCTCCTGCAGTGTCACAGGGAGGCCCAACACAAGCCTGAGGGGCAACACCTCATTTTCTGTCTGGGCACATTGCACCCTTCCAGAGTCAATATCAAGTTTTAGATAACTCACTCGCTTTCATTTTATCCGTATCAGAAATGGACTTTTCTTTCTGTCATCATGTCGACGCAGTTTTTCTTTTGTACAACCTTATGTGCTGGGCATGTCCCACAGCCTCACCATTTACAACACATTACACAAGACAGAGCCTAATGTGCCGCTATCTGCTCCCATTATCCCATTTGAACACCCACTATCAGAGATATTCCTTATGTTCTAACCATCACTCTCCCAACTTTCTCAGCTACTGAAAACTAACATGTTTTTCACTTTCCCAGTTCTGACAAAGGATCCCACGCCTGAAACATTAACTGTTTCCCTTTCCGCAGATGCTGCCTGACCTGCTGAGTGTTTCCGATTTCCATCATCTGCAGTTTTTTTTTATACATAATTTTTTCCCCACTCTTTAGAGGTTTAGGGAGGGAATTCAAGAGCTTCGATCCAAGAGTTCTAGAGGCACCTCCATCAATGATGACATTTTGGAAATTCAGAAATCTACACGAATTTAAAACCAACAGTGCCAATTTGTCAGAGCCTTGTAGATATGATGCAAGTTACAGATCTATGACTTGGAGGCCATGCAGCGATTTCATGTTCTAAAGAGAAAGTGAAAAGTACAGATACTGCCCATCTGGGATCCAGTAAGTTCAGTGAGGGACATTGAGTTAAATGAACTTTGTGCAAGTTCGAATATGCATAGTATTTTTTTTTTTACCTAGTTCAAATTGTCAGAGATGGAAGGTAGAAATGGTATCCACTGATCTCAGCTCCTTGACTTGTTTATATGGCACGTGAAGACAACCAGTTTTGTACCAAAGGTGACAGATGAAGATGGCTAGCAATTCTGAGTCTGTTCAACTTAGAAAATTTGCACCAGTTTTGAACTTCACTACAACTGGAGACCAAGACTGAATTGCAAAAGTTGAAGCAGATGAACTATATAATGTTACAATCATGGAAGAAAACTCATCTCCTCAGCTAGGGCAGATGGAGCTGGATGGAAGGAATGGAAAAGCAAAGTGGCAGTTACCAGTGAAAGCAAGAACCTAGGCAGATGAGAATAGCAAACACAAGGGTGACAATTGTCCTGCTGCTTGCAAACGTACATTCTAAAATGTTGAAAGAAGCTAGGGAGAGCGAGCAAAGCTTCCTGCATTGGGTTGAAGGCGGCCTAGACTCGTTTCTCAGAATAAGAAACGGAATAGCCAGGCAGTGCAACTCCTTACAACGCAAAAATGTGCATCTATTGAGAAAGGAGGAACGTGGACACTGCAATCATGAGGCCAAAAGATAACTCTGCTTGGGAACTATAATTACTTCAAGGGTCAAACATAATATCAACCAGCTTTTAGATAGCGATGAGACAGTTTACCAGCACAGAATGCCTTTGAAACACACAGTTTAAAGCTAATTTTTTTAAGCCAGTGTGGAAAAACAAAAAACTTTGATTATTTTGCAAAGTAAATAAAACCTTGGAAGATTATTTACATTTCAAATCCAAATTAGAAGAGTCATCTGATCTTTGGTACTTATTTTCAAAGTAAAGTGCATCAAAGAATAATTTCAAATTGGACATTTCTGCTCCTGCTGATTTTTTTTCTTGTAATTGGCAAGTTAATGACTTGGGCAAGTCTCCAAGAAGAATTACTAAATTGTAATCATAATGATGTGTCAGACTGGCCCAGTAAAGGTTCTAGTTTCAAATCCAATTTGGGGATTTCTGGATAGAATCTAAGCTGATGATTCAGTGCACAACTGTAGGAGACAAATTGTAAAACTGGCAACATCTGAAGGAAGTTGTGTGTCTAGACTAACATTACTCACAAACAACATTGCCATTAACTAGCTAATTTTTTTTAAAGACTGTTTTGAGGAATTAGCTCCAAATGAAACAGTGCACGTCACTGCAACTACACTTTAATAAGTATTTCACCCCGTTGAAGCATCCTGAGTAATATGGGATTACTTAATACAAATACTTCAAGGATCTAGGCATTTCTATTTCTGTGTAAAAGAAATTTAAATGATTTTGTTAAATGGAGCACTGCCATTTCACGAGGCTTTATCATCTTGGATCTCAAATTCCAAATTTCCATACATGAAAAGAAAACGTTCATGATCTTACTAACAAGTTTCTCTAAACAAAATTTTGTAAAGCCAGTCTTCAAAAATGGCTTTATGTGAAACATCCTCTGCACTCTCACTCACCCCAACCACTTACTTCATGCTTAAAAAAAATACACTGACGACTCTCAAATCCCCTATGGCATGACTTTCATATAACAAGTACACAACTCCTTTGATGATCATACGTTATCTATTTAATCAGGAAAGGAGGGGGGCGGAGGAATTACCCATGTACATCTGGATGGAAAATCGTGGATGGAAAATTTTATTTTGGTTGTTAATCATGTGTTTGTAATAAAGTTTGTGGGAAAGACTGACATCATTAAGAACCAACTGCCATCTCCCACACACATCGTGTCTCCTATTCCATGGGATAGCACAGTAAACACCATTTTAAACTTCAGAGAACATTCAGAATCAAAACAAAATGATATTATCAGAAAATGACATTTCCATCAGCACAAGCATTTAAGTGAAGATGCTCTGTAAAAAAAAAATCACCCTTTTAATGCAAAACAGTTCAGTGTATTTAATTTGGCTGGAATTAATAAAAACTGCACATAAATAGACCAAATAAATCAGAACCAGCAGGTTCAGCCTCCAGCCTGTGCTGGCAAGGTTCTTCATTGGCCTCAGCAGCCCTAAACCTGTCAGAGGAGGAAGGTGAAAATTCCAACAGGGTCCTGCCTTTGACCACATTAAAGATCCACCACACCATCACCTCCAACCACCACCCCACATCTGACACTCCAGCTTCTTGGAAAACCAGGAGATATTAACGATAGGACCGGATCAGCTCCACAGTTGAATACCTTGTCAACATTTACTATTACAGCTCACATTTGAAGACAGCCATTTAATCCAGATACCAGCACCTTATAATTGAACCAAGCAAGGTGTACAAGAGAGAGTTTAAAAGTGTTCCTCAGCTGTCAATACTAGAAAACAATTCAAATTACTTGTAAAAATTAGATCATCTCAACTTCCTCAGAAAAGGCTATTAATAAAGATATCACAAATAATAAAGTATATTCAAACTAATCTAGAAATTTCCTGATGTTGAACTCAAGCAAAGGTGTAGCCTGCAGCACAGTCTACATCGTTTGGCTTTGAGGGGCCGTGATGAAGAGGAGCCTGCAATCTATACTATTACACATGAATGAATGATAGCCAAAGCCAGGAGATCTCTCTCAAGAGACAAGGATCAAGAAATATCTCAGTGCCACTCAATCACGAAAAATAACCACCATCTAAAGTGTCTTCAGCAAGGCGTAGGGAGAAATGTGCAAAATCACATAATTCCCCTAAAATGTTATTTATACTCAAAAATGTGGATGCTTTGCTGAAATGGTTCCATGTTCAGGAAGCATTTACAGCAATGCAAGCAAAATAAAAGGCAGACAGAATCTTTTTCCACGGGTAGAAGTGTCAAATACCAGAGGACATGCATCGAAGGTGAGAGTGGGAAAGTTTAGAGGAGATGTGCGAGGCAATGGTTTTATTTTTACACAGAGTGGTGGGTGCCTGGAATGGACTGCCGGGGGAGTGGTGGAAGCAGATACGACAGTGACAGTTAAGAGGCTTTTAGATAGATACCTGAACATGCAGGGAACAAAGGGACGTGGATCATGTGCAGACAGAAGAGATTCAGTTTAATTTGGCATCATGTTCAGCACAGACATTGTGAGTCGAAGGGCCTGTCCCTGTGCTGTACTGTTCTATGTTCTATAACATCATTGGAATATTCGGCTATATGAGCCAATTCCCCCATTCCATTAGATCATAATTAAATATACAATGCCATTAAATCTCCTTGGCTCCATATCAATACCCTTGCCTAACAATAATCTACTACTTTCAATTATCACATTCAGTTCACTCAGCCAGACTCTAACTCTTTTGAGACGAGTGCTTCCTATTTCCACTCCCCTTTGTGTGAAGAAATGCATCCCGACATCATTCCAACCACCTGGACCTATTCCACCAGGGGAAATGGTTTCAACATACTCTTACCACTTCCTTTCTGAAGAAGTTATAAAATTACTGAGCACAGTGGCAAAGCAATCCTCTACATGCACTAGGGTTTCCAAGTAAGAGTCACCAATTATGTCATATTAAGTTGACATTTGCTCCACACTAAAATCTGCTGCAGATAAGCAACACAAACGACTCATTACTAAGAAGCAATGGGAATCATCAAGCAAAACAGAAGCTCACAACCAAAACTCCCAATTATTTGCTGCAAATCAAATGCTTGGCTACTTAGTTACTGAGGGCTAGATTACCAAGGTTCACATGGCTGAGTTACTGTTCCATACCTGATCAATTCCTTCTGGCAAGTTAACATTTCCTGCAGAAAGAGAATGCAGGAGAACTGGAAGAGGTGAGGTTGTCCTAGTGATTGCAGGCATTCACTAACTGCACGGAGAACATTGATGATGTTTTTGGCCTGGGCCTTCCGCAAAGATAGAACCTGTAAGACACTGTAAAGGTTTGGTTTTATTTTTTTTAAGTAAAGTAGTAACAGGTATTATTTGCAACAGGCAAAAACAACACCCAACACTCTGGTAAATACATTTGTTACCATAGTAAATTACTTGGTTTCCTGACCTATTTGTAATATAACTGCACAGAAGTATCTGCAAACTTGTTGAAACTCCGTTCTTTTACACAGAGGGTTGGATGTCGTTTGAGAATGTAGAGGTAAACTACATTCTTCCAGGAGATCAATAGGATATGCTCCACAATTTTTATTATGTGTCCCATATCAAGGCACTACGTGGGATCAAGTGGGTTTACTCCCTGACCTCTGTATGTGCCATTTGTTGCAGGAATCAATACAAAAATAGCTCATGTGAGTCCCTCAAATTGCCCTCTTGGGAGCAGATTGTTGGGCTGTTCGTCAAATCCCCACAGAAGGGGTTGCATCGCACATGCCAAAGAGCAGGCATGAATCATTTCACACTGGCCCACTGTGTCTTCGTATCTACAACGCTTAAAAAAAAGCCTTTAAAGTTGAAAAGCGTGGAGGGACTAAAACTAAATAGCTGGCATGCAAAAACCCACCAAGTATTTATTTATTCAGTTTTGGGATCTGGACACTGCTGGCAAGACTAGCATTCATTGTCCAACCCTAATTACCCTGATGAATTTGATGGTGAATTGTTTTCTTACACTAAGTCTCCTTCTGGGGAAGTTACTGTTAAGTCATAATGAGGGGTCAGTGATATATTTCATATAATCCAGATGATGAGAGTCTTGGAGGGGAACCTGCAGGTGTTCCCATGTACCCGCTGCTCTTGGTCCTTCTTAGTGGGAGACACTGTATGTTGGGGGCATGTTGTTGTAGCAGCTTTTGTGAGTAGCAGAAGTGTATTTTGTAGATAGTACACAGTACTGCCTCGGCGGTGGAGGAATGTATTTTTAAAGTGGTTGATGGGATGCCAATCAACAAAGCATGATTCTGAGAGCACAATGTCAGGCTATTGCTCAACTAATCAGTGGAATACGTCTCTGAATTTAGAAATTAGTCCCCAGATGTTTGCAAGGAGCACTTTGCAAGGTGGACAGTGCCTGGAGCGACTTTACCATGGCTGAAATCAGTGTATAGCCAATGCCAAGTGACCCACCCATTTTTATTTTGTCTGTTTGAATGTTGAAGTAATGGTACAACTGAATGGCTTGGTAGGCCACCACAGAAGCACTTTAGAGTCAACCACACAGGATAGGTCCGGAATCACAATAGGCCAGACCAGTTAAGGACAGCAAATTTTCTCCTCTGAAGGATATTCGCGAAGCAGAGAAATAAAGTTCTGCAGATGCTGGAATCTAGATGAAAAACACTATGATGTCTGCCTGGCCTGCTAAGTTCCTCCAGCATATAGTGATATTCATAAAGCAGGTGGGTTTTGTGACAATCCAGTAGTTTCTGCTGTCATCATTACCAAGATATATTTTCATTGTTTCTATTTACTAAATTTAAATTCCAAAAGATTTGAATTCAGGACTCATACATCTACATTACCAGTCCGGTAATATAACCACTGGACTACCACAGCAGCATACTGATAGAGCACAGACAGCTATGAAGATCAGCATGTGGACTAAATATTGCCTGACTCGTGGAACTCTGCCTCCTCCTTTGTCCTTCAATTTTTGCCACAACAACAGCCAATAGGATTTAGAAGTATCAATCAATCCATTAGTTATTTGACTCTTTCAAAGAACAGGGAAAGGAACAATGGGTTGAATAAGCCTCTCTCATGCTGCTGTCTTCTCTTCTTGTATGGTAGTCCCTCAAGATCAAGGATGACCTTCTTCTACTACAGTTCTCTGGGCCTTGAGGTGGCTGCTGAGTTCAATGGAAGAGCCACAGACTATGCTAACAGTGCAGGAACAAATGCTTGGGGTGGTGGGGGTGGGGGGGGGGTGCTTGCTTTGGACATTCCTGAAGTGCATTCCATCCAATTTTTGCTGGATGTCTCTGCAGTTCCAACACAGGGACTCAAGACTCTCAGTGCCCAGCTGAATTCTCTTCCATCCTGATCAATCATGAGCTGGGCATTCCTCCAATCTGGTCAGGGTGATCCTCTGAATCAAAACCTTCAACACCCTGCTCCAACTCACTAAGCAGAAAAGTGACTTCAATAATCACACTGAGTAACTCAAAGGCAAGTATTAATGTATAATAGATGCATCTAGCTTATGGCCAAGTTAACCTTGCAACTCAGGTTGTGATTCTTTGTAAGTTTCCATACCAGAGAATGGTGGAAGTGTGTTATTCAATATATTCATGACTGCGATAGATAGACTGCAATGAGTAGGGAAATCAAGGTTTATAGAGAATAGGCAAAAAAAGAGTTAAGGCCAAGAACAAATCAGCCAGGATTCTCTTGAATGACAGAGCAGGCTCAAGGGGTCCAACACCCAACTTCTGCTCCCATTTCTTAAGCCCTTACATTGTAGCCTGCACTGAGCTTGGAAGCAAGTTTTCTGTCCTCAGCATCTGCCTTGCATGTGGAAGTAGGCGTGGTCATATTAATGTCCAGGAACAAAGTGCTAATTACTTACCTCTTCCATCTGTCACATACTACAGCTTGTGAAACAATGCTCGGCATGAACTGCTACAGCTGGATGACAAGGCATGCCTGGATTGGTAAGTTAAATTTCGATTGAAACAGTTTCTTCCCATTTTCCTACCCTTTGCCACCAAATTACCTTCTTGTATCTCTTCTAAATGTAACATTCAAGTACCTTCATTTGGTTTGAAAACCTAACCAGCTTACCTTTCAGATGAAATATTGGGATCCTTCATGAACGCCAAAATGCTCTTCAAAATTGGATATTTGTCTTGGATTGGGACAACTTTAAACTCTTCCATGGACCTGAGTGAAAGTAATCTAAGTCGGCCTTTACTAAATGCAGCTTTGGGTTTGGAACTGAAAGGGGAGTGAAAGTCAACATAAGGAGACGTTAGGTTTTCACTGGGCGTTGTGCTCACTGAAGAAGCTGGGCTCTCAGTCCAGGTTTGACCAGCAGGATCAAGGTCATTGTTCAACGTACTGGCAGGAGGGATTGCTTGCTGGGGCTTTTCACCCACTGTGTTCTGTGACTGCACAATTGGTTCCTGCAATGTTGTAGACTGGGCAGTAATAAGTTGCGCCGGCTGATCGACAGATTTGAGCAAAACGTCTTCCTGCTCTTGTAAAGTATCTGCTCTCTTCTCATCAGAAGAAGAGTCAATATTTTTTGTCGGTAATGGTGCAAATTTTAGTAGTAAGAGGCTCTTCCCAATCCAGTTTTCATCTAGAAAAGTATGAAGAAAATGACACCAAGTTACAAATTTTTGCAGATACAGTAGTCATTCCATAAATAAAATTGGTACAAATGTTAACAGTGATCTTACAGTCACATCAGCTAACAAGTCCAAAATATCACCCTTGTGTGGTAATAAAGGGTTCCTTATTATTCAGAATATCCCAAGGTGGCTAAACATTATTTACAAGAGTTTAAGTCCAGAACAAACACAACAGAATGAAAATCAAAAGGCTGCAGATGCTGGAATCCGAAGTAAAAATAGAAAAAGCTGGAAACACTCAACAGGTGAGGCAGCATTAGTGGAAAGAGAAACAAGAGTTGAAATGTTTCAGGTTGAAGACACTTCATCAGAACCAGGACAGAGAAAACAAGTTAGTTATAAGTTGTAGTGAGGGTGAGGAAGAGGAAGGGATGGTTGGATAGGATAAAGAATATTTCTGAATGGGGAAAACCAGGCTTGCTGAGAAGAATTATGTCAATGTCTTAGTGCACGTTCAACTGGAGTACGGGAATCACTCCATGAATGCTTGCATTGGTTATAAGACCATAAGACAAAGGAGCAGGAGTCGGCCATTCGGTCCATCGAGTCTGCTCCGCCATTCTATCATGAGCGGATCCATTCTCCCATTTAGCCCCACTCCCCCGCCTTCTCACCATAACCTTTGATGCCCTGCCTACTCAGATACCTATCACTCTCTGCCTTAAATACACCCAATGACTTTGCCTCCACAGCCGCCCGTGGCAACAAATTCCATGGATTCACCACTCTCTGGCTAAAGAAATTTCTCATCTCTGTTCTGAATGGGCGCCCTTCAATCCTGAAGTTGTGCCCTCTTGTACTAGACTCCCCTACCATGGGGGACAACTTTGCCACATCTACTCTGTCCAGGCCTTTTAACATTTAAAATGTTTCTTTGAGGTCCCCCCTCATTCTTCTGAACTCCAAGGAGTACAGCCTAAGAGCCGTCAAACGCTCCTCGTATGTTAACCCTCTCATTCCTGGAATCATTCTAGTGAATCTTCTCTGAACCCTCTCCAACGTCAGCAAATCTTAAATATGGAGCCCAAAACTGCACACAGTACTCCAAGTGAGGTCTTACCAATGCCTTATAGAGCCTCAACATCACATCCCTGCTCTCATATTCTATTCCTCTAGAAATGAATGCCAACATTATCTGGTTATCTGGATTATACACTGATTCTTAAGGCCACTATTTTTAAAATCAAATAGAGACATACAAAAAATGATTAAAAATGAGACATTCAATTATCTCCAAGAAAGGATATTGTGGAAAATAATAGAGTGAAGATTATCAATGAAATGGAAAAGCAGACTTAATAAATCATATATCACCTCTGCTTGCATTGTAAAATCTACTGATGCATTGTTAACAGATTGATGAACTGCAAGTTGAGCAGCACTTATTAACAACACCGCAGTCACTTTCTCCAGAACTCTGGAAGCAATCCAGCATGGAGATATACCAATGCCAAATTAACTGGATCTCAGCCCGTGGGCTTTGTGAGGTGGTTAGGTATAGATAGCCATTTTCATATACTAGCCCTAATTGTAACCGACATATTTTGGAAGCTAGCACATCAACTTAAATGAGGTATGCTAACCTCCAATCCAGTGCAAGCGGACCCCACTTTAAACAGGGAACTGCAGGCTAGGGAAACGGCTTGCACACTACTTCCTGTATTCACTCCCCCAACACACTTAAAAAGACTGTTTATAATGAGCACAAGATGGAGGAAAGATTTCCTTGGTGAATAGAGATGAAGAGCCTTAACTGCAAACAAAGGAATTAAGCCTACAACGTTTATTGCCTGATTTCTTTATTCAGGCTCTGTTTCACGACAATACAGTACAAAATCTTCTGAAGCCCTGTCTACAGATTTGGAATGAATTGGATAAATTTTACTTACTGATGTTTTCTGGGTTCATCTTGTCATCATCTTGCACTTCCTCCTTATCACTGATCATCATTACATATTTCTGTTTACGTTCCATCTTGTTAGGGGTAGGGGATGGGGTTGAAGGAAACAGAACAGAGTCCACTTGATATCATTCAAACACAGGATCCTGCCTGCTGCTAGATTTTTTGTCACCTGTCTTAACATTTCCTACATGGCTCAGTATTAAGTTTTGTTCAATTAAAGCTGATGAAAACTCCTTGGAAAGTTTTTCTACATTGAGTGCAATGCAAATTGTTGTGCAGTTATCGTATCAAAAAATGTATCTGTGGTTATAGCTATCAATTTTTACGACTATAGTGATACTTGCTAATCCAATTTTAACATTTTAGTAACCCCCCTTCCACTTTCAAAGTAATAGAGGAACTGTCAACAGGGCCACCCTATTCTCCAACAACCTGCCAGCCAATACCCAGCTCCAAACTCTGTCACAATCCTCACACGGACACAAGTACCAAATTTCAGAGAGTTGAATGTAACTGCTCAGAACATCAAGGCAGCATTTGCCTGGGTCAGTCAAGGAAGCACCAACAAATGAACTCCCTGGTGGTCAAGGCTAAAACATTCTCAAACTACTGTAGCTTTAAGCACACCAGTCTTCAGGGTGTGGGATTTGGTTCTTGTATCCATGCTGGAGCAATGACCAGATCTGGAGCTGAGCACTGGCAAGTAGGTTATTGGAAAATTAAGTGTCACTTAATGGCCTTGTTAACAGTTCATTCACCTATTACTTTGATAGTAATGGAGAGGAGGTTAAGCTCTTTCATCAGACCACCCCATTGTGTTAAGGTCAGAAGTGGAGCTGATAACTCCTAATGACTCTGGCATGTTCCGCTCCATGCACAGCTCTTCCTATAATGTACCAGCCCATGCCAGCCTACAATATGGCTCAGATAACTAACTGTAAGATGCCATACCAAGCATCAGCCTTCACCAAAATCCACTACCGATCCTTAATATTCAACATCACCACATTAAGATTCGAGCTTTTTATACTAATAATTTGAAAAACTGTAAGCTAACAAATAGATTTCAAGATCTCCTATAATAAACAATAAACAGCTTGCTATGATGAGAAACCAAGTTACGGAATAGCATACCCATCCTTTTGTATTGGCAAGTCAATTAAAAAAATGCTTGAGCAAAACTGTAAGGCAATAACAGACAAAACACTGGAGGAACTCAGTGGGTTGGGCAGCATCTACGGAGGGAAACGGACAGTCAATGTTTTGTGCTGAGACCTTCCATCTGGCAAGACTGACTGTCCACTTCCCTCCATTGATGCTGCCTGACCTGCTTAGTTCCTCCAGTATCGTGTGTTGCTCCAGATTCCAGGCAATAATGCCAAGTCTATTTTACTTCAGACCTCCACTAGATGGTGGTGTTATTCCTAAACTTGAAGCAAACCTCACTGCTTTCTGCTAACTGCCCTCTAGAAACTGCTGCACCACAGAAGGAACACTGCTAGGTAGCTGCACAGCACACCGAAGGCCACTTCTGACACCGGGCTTCTGCTGTAAATCTCAGTAGTTTCAAAATGCTAATGAAACCACTAACTGTAAAAGCCAAACAAGATATTAACTCCTCTAACTTTCACAAAGATTCACAATGACAGCTTCTTTTTCAAAAGAAACACATCACACTAATAAAAGGGACTAGACAGTTTGGGTCTGTATTCTTTGGATTTAGAAGAACGAGTGGTGATCTTATTCAACGATGTAAGATCTAAGGGAAATGACTGGTGGGAGAGTCGTGAACAAGGGGACATAGTTACGAACTAAAGGGTGTGTCATTTAAAACTGGTGTGTGGCAATTTCTTCTCTCAGGGGGCAGTGAATCTCTGGAATTGTCTGACCCCAAGGGGACCAGATCGTCAGATATATTTAAGGTGTCGATAGATAAATATTTGTAACACTGAGGAATTGAGGGTTATGGGGAACAGGCACAGAAGCAGATTCAAGGTCAGCACAGATCGGCCATGATCATATTTAATGGTGGGGTGGGTCTGAGGGGCCTGATGACCTACTCCTGGCCTAGTTTCTTGCGTTTTCCTGTTGTGCCCTATCCAAAGTTTCATAAATCATTGCAGCTGTTCTCATTTGATGCATCCTTCCCCCTCCTTCATCAAAGCCATCTCAAATTCTTTACAGCATGCATTCGTGACTATTATACATTTATAGCTCCTAGTTTTGAGATTCTCATGGGTGGAAGCATTTTATGTGAAGTTATTTTTATAATTAAAAAGCATCAGCCTTCAGCTTTCCTTCCAGCCTGTTTAGTCTTTCTTTGTGTTTATAGAACTTTGGTTCTAGCATCATATTTGAAAACTTTGACTTCTGGACAAAAAACTTAAGATGACTTTAATCCATGCACATAAACTCTATCCCTCAAGGAATGGATCCTGTTCCTTGTTTCCATAGTTATGGCCTCTTAACCTGCTTTGCTATTTTCAGTGATTTGTGAATTTGCATCCTAATCCTTATCACACTTAGGCTAACTTTCCAAGCAGCTTATGGCTCTCTCATTTCTCCTACCAAAACATCATCTTATATTTCGTGTGAGTCTTTGCTTGCGTTCACTATACTCACCAAATCTCCAATTTGGTGTCAAAATTTTCTGTCTTCTACAAATCTGAGTACATTTACATTCTGCTTTTTGTATTCTTTTGCCACTTACTGTTCATTCTGATACTCGGCCTTTGATTCCACACACTCGGAGTTGAGTACGTTAGAGACCATGGGATTCAAAGGCAAATTGAACCCAAAGTTCACTCGGTTATAGGAGACAGAGGGTGATAATGAAGGATGCTTTCATGATTGGGATTGGTGCTGGGACCCTTGCTGTTTGATGTGGACATGAATGAAAGAGGCATGATTAGTTAAGTTTGCAGATGACACAAAAATTGGTGTTATTGATAGTTAGGAGGATAGTCTTAGGTTACGGAGTGACATTGATCAGCTGGTAACTTGGGCGGAAAAATGGCAGATGGAATTTAATTCCAATAAGTGTGAGGTGATGCATTTTTGGAGGTCTGCTGAGGGTAGTACAGACCATTTGCCCGAAGAAGCATTGAGGAACAGAGTCCATAGATTCCTTAAGGTGACAGCACAGGTAGATAAGGTGGTGAAGGTGGCATAGGTAATGTTTGCCTTCATTAGCTGTGGCATAGAATGCAAGAATATGGAGGTAAAGCTCTATAAAACTTTGGCTAGGCAACAGCAGGAGTATTGTGCAGCTGTGGTTGCCACACTATAGGAAAAACCTGAATGGACTGGAGAGGGCCCAGAGAAAATTCAGCAGGATGTTGCCAGAGTTGGAGTTTTTCAGTAACGAGGCGAGGCTGTATAGGCTCAATTTGTTTTCCTTAGAACAAGGGAGATTGAGGGGGGATCATGATACAAAATTATGAGGGGTAGGATATGATGGTTAGTGAGAAACCCTTTTACCCCAACAGAGACATCTACAACCACAAGGCACAGGTTTAAGGTGAGTAAGAGAGTTAAAGGGGATTGGAGGAATTTAATTTCACCTCGAGGGTGGTTGCAATCTGGAAAACACTGTCCAAGAACATTTGGATGAGCACTTGAATCACAAGGCATAGGAGGTTACAGTCCTACTGCTAGTAAATGGGATTAGTATAGATAGCTACTTGATAGCCAGTATCAACATGGTGGGCCGAAGGGCCTGTTTCTATGCTGTATGACTAAGAATATGTGATGGCATTTCATAAGGTTTTTGAAAATCTAATATTACATCTACTGCAGTACGTTAGTCTACTCTTTGCTAATGCTTCAAAATAATGTCACTGCTTCCAAAAAAATAAGTCACATGTGAAGAAAATACATTTATGAAACTTACTATCCAAGTTTTCATTCCTTCAGCCAACGCATACACTTCTGCAATTTCGTCATTGAATCCTGCAGTACCTCCGCTCTTAACTACAGAAATGGAGAAGCAAAATACACAAGTGAAAATTGAAGAGGCAATCTCTATTATTCATAACAGATTGCTTTGCATTTGTGTTCTATTCATCAAAATCAGCCATCACATTCATTGCTCATGAATAAAGTTCAACTTCAGCACCTGTACCCAGCTGTGGCACAACAGCAGTATCATCCACAGTAGCTCACGATGGTTATAACTGGTCCCCATGCTAGATCTTTTCTCATGTTTTCAAATTGTGATGTATTCGATCACCTGAGCTAGAAATGTAAAGTGCCAACCCTAGTGAGCAGCTGCTATAGTGGTCTTTCAAACCAGTCACCACGAATCAGAATCTCAAACCAGGTCAACTGCTTGCCATTAACATATTATCTTGAATAAAATTGTAACAGTTATCAACAGAATCAGTACCAAATTTTAAGGGCTTGGTTTAAGATTGGAAGTTTTGCCTCTGGTAAAAACTTTGCAAAGTTTGCAAACTTTGCAAAACTACTGCACTTTTAAGCAGGGACGTTTTCTCTGTTGTTCACTGTTGCAGTGTTAAAACTCTAGGATCTTCAGACTCATTTCTCTTCACCTTGTCACCAGACTAATTTGGCAAGCAAAGTTTCAAGAATTCCCATGAGTAACCAAAAATTAGCAGGGGATATTACTTCATGCACATCCATAGATTGTACAGTACCCTTGATTCTGTTGATTGCCAAACATCATTGTATTTTTGTCATCTTTTGTTGAAAAATGATATTTAAAAAGGTATCACAGTTCTCCCAGTACTGTGAACAGTTCTTTTTTTAAAAAAACAACCCAGATTATGTATCTTGGGAAACCAAAACCAACAATATCTTTAATAACCCATTACAACTTCAGAGACCTGTTAGTTGGAACATGTTGAAAGCAGAGAGCTTTACAGAAGAGCAGGCAGTTGAGTCCATAGTCAGACTAAAATAACCCAAACTAATCCTACTGTCTTACTCTCTCCAGAGCCCTGTTTCTTTCTAGGCATTATATATTATCCACTTTTTCATGATGTTCCCCGTGGTCCATTTGCCAATAGCCCAAGTATGAAAAGGTAATAGCTGATTGAAAATGGTCAGCTGAGTTGTGCCTTACTGCCATTCCATGTGAAATAACAGAACATCAGCAGTAAATGTGCTCATATCCACAACAGCAACCTCATCACAATCATATGTATTCCACAACCAATGAGGTATTTACGCATAGACCCTTATCATAATGTATGGTTATACATACATGGGCTGGGGAAGTGGGGGGGGGGGGGGGGGGGTGCGGTTGGTGGCAAGACCAAGGGACAAATGGAAGGAGAGAAAACTGTGCATGTCTCAGGGTTCAAGGATAGAACCACCATTGTTTTTAATTATTTTCTGACTTTGTCTCAGAAGCTCAATGTACGTTGATCAAGTTTGCAGATAATTCTGAAACTCAGTACAATGAGACAATTAACATTAATGTCAGGTCACAGTGAAAAACTGTGATTGAAACATATAATGGGTAATGAAAGTTGATGCACAAGTCTCAAGTTATTGCACATCAAACAAATGGGCAATGTACAAATTTCTTCATAGCGACGGAAAATACGATGGGTCAAGCCGATGAGAAACAGAGCCTTCGTAGAATCATTGCTGCTTTGCATTGCTGGGTGCAACGAGTAAAGCCCAAAATGTGACATGATCAAGGTGGATAAGGCTCCACTCATACAAACGCAGTGCTCCGTCACCCAAAAAAGGGATGGGAAAGGTTCAAGTGATAGGGGCAGTGCAGAGAGAAAAAAAAAATCGGGAGGTGCCTTCCTCTCAAGAGGACTGACTGCCTCCAGGTACAGCCCAAAATTGGCAGGACAAAAGCTATAATACTCGAACACAGGGCAAAAAAGTGTAACACATCCACTAATGGGCCAGATTCTGCAATCAATGGAGGAAGACACTCTGTATTCTCTTACACTAGAAGTTGTGGTGATTGCAAATGAAAAGCAGTGTGGTGCCCTCTACAGGGTCCTTGTCAAAGTGGAAAGCAATTGTGCACTGCATTAACCAATGAATCTTTCTAGGGAAAACACCACATCTAAATCAGGAAATGCAAGCTGGAATAATCAATTGTATATAAATTCAAGTAAAGAAAGCTAAATGAAAAGAGAGAAATCAATGTTTCGTTTTTAATTACCAGTAGTAGTTAAAATTTTCTGTGCCAAAGAGATTGCTTGTCATTAACTAATTACTAGGCTGTTAAAATTTTATTGATACTTAAATAGACATATCAATCTTTTCTGGCCAATTTGGTACCAAGTGTGCAAGTACAGCAACTGTTTTAATGCCAAGCTTCTTGGCAGGATACTTGGCACAGTGCAGCTTCCAGAGGAGCAGATCAACTTACTGCAAAATGCAGGCCGCAGTATTTCAGTGTGTGAAAATCCCATAAGTACTTGATATGTTTGGATTCTGCATAAACTCAATCTATGGTGACAATTTGTACTCATTAGTTTAAGTGACCAGTTGCAATTAATAGGCTCGAAGAGGGGTTATATGCAAACATTTCTAGTAATCTCTTGTAAAATATGTAATCAAATTTAATAAACTTTTTTTGAATTAATTTAAACAGATTACTTTCCCAAAAAGACTGATTTACCGTAGGTTCTCAGTGCACTGTGAAGATCAGTGCTATGGTACAACATGGCAGCAAATACAGAATTCACAGCTTGGTCAACTTTTGACCCAAGACCAATTCCACTAACTACTTCCAACTTTGCCGACTGCTTCTTGCAAAGGCTGACGAGTCTCTTGATTAGGTCAGTCTGAGAGTCAGTGACGTCATCTTGCGAAGGATCCCAGAGAGCAACCTGAAGCAGGAACTTCTGAACATCATCCTTGCTCTACAACAAAGTGCGGAGAGTTATTTCCTTAATATACAGATAAAAGAAACAATTTTTTTCTTTATAGATGAGGCTAATGTGTAAGACAACAAATTGCATCTAAATTTTTTTCAGCTGAAAATGTTTCATGACACTTAGTCAACAAAATTGTACCCACGTTCTTTAGTCTACTATCAACCTAGATTCTTCATCACTCCTTCACTATCACTCCACGCTCACCTTTCAACCGTGCAGGGACTCGTGGCTTCATTCTTCATCAAAATAGAGACTGTGCATTCACTCCACCCACTTGTCCCCTGCCCCCCTGCCTTCTGCTTCACTGACTCCACCCCAATAAATTTTCAGGTTGGCCCATACAAGACTTGAAACAGTTTCCTCTCACTGGGCATCAACTTTCAACGCTGCCGGGTACTCCTGTTCAGAAAGCATTTGACCATCACGTCCTCACTAACTACAACACAATTTCCAAGGTTCACTGATGTGCTTTGACCTACACTCACACTCCAGGAGCTGTTTAAATTCCAAAGTGTTTATCACCCCCACTACGTGCCTGAAATGACCCTCTCTGCAACAACAATGTATTATTCTCCAGTCACTGTTGAGCAGAGCCTTAAACAAAGGGAATGTTATAAACCCCCATCTTAACCTCATATCAGATTCTTCCCATTGTCTGCACATCTGATATTTCCAGAGTCAGAGAGAGAAACAGCACAGAAACAGGCCCTTCAGCTGAGCCCGTGCTGACCATTAAACAACCATTTTTACATTAAAGCTACCGTAATCTATTTTATTCTCCCCACATTCCCATCGTGTACCCCCATATTCTGTCACTCATCTACACACTAAGAGCAATTTAATGGCCAATTAACCTACCAACCCATGTTTTTGGGACTTGAGGAGAAACCCACATGGTCACAGGGAGAACATGCAAATTCCACACAGACACATTAGAGGTCAGATTTGAACCCAGACTGCTGGAGCTGTGAGACAGCAGCTCTACCAACTGTGCTGCCCACACTGTACTCCATAAACAGGTAGACTACTGCTTGCAGCCTAGGTACCCAGAACTTAGAGTGTCAAATCCCACCATCATACCTAACTCTGCTAATATACAGTATCCCAACCCTACTTCTCCATTCTATGAGCTTGGCGTTAATGTAATTAAAGATGAGCGAATATTGACAATGCTTCAACCAATTAAGAAAAAAGAAATCAAAGTACTATAACTGCTGACCTATCAACAGTTTTAGTCAGAGTAGCACTCAATAATATTCTGCAGGATTGCAGCTAAAATTAAGGTTAGCATTTTCTTATTTTCAATGGCTTAATTTATCCCTGTAGCCTACCAAATGAGTCCAGCCATAATAGTTTACCAGTTCAGTTTCTTCTGCTGATGTGCTGTCCTTTGTTCCCACCGGGTACTGATTTACTCCTGCACAGGTTCCATGCCTTAAGATGGGTTTCCAGAGCTGAGACTCCACAACAGAAGTAACCTTTTCCACTGATAACTCAACAGAAGGGAACAGCCCTTTAGAGAGAAAACAAAGTACAAATGATAAAAACAATCTCTTTATCAACATTGAGATGGGAAGTGATTCTTCTATCAAAAGGCATGAACATATGTCCCACAGTACTTTATAGAATCAATGCTGTAATGTATTCACTACTATAACATAGGAATAAATATCAGCTGGGGGGGGGGAGCTAGATGTGAGGGTCGTCTCATGTTCTTCCTCAAATAGTGCCATGTGATCATTTACAATCACCTGAGGGTTCAGACAGAGCCAGATGTTAACATATCCCCTGACAGACAGTACAAAGCCCTCCAGAATGCCTTGGAGCATTGCCCTATTATACACTCACATCTTTGGAGCAGGGCTTGAACTCAAAATTTTGACTCAGAAGGCAACATTCCGCTCCTTAAGGCTAAAGTTGCACTGCTTTCTCATCAAAATTAAAATTTAGCTGAACATTATCAAAGGATTTCCTCACATAATACAGACCGTCATATAGAATATGAAAATTAAAAAAAACTGCAGGTGTTGGAAATCTAAAATAAAGGCAGAAGAAGTTGGGAACACTCAGAGAAACAAAGTTAACGTTTGGGTCATAGATATTTTGTTTCTATTGACCACAATTAAATCTTTTAAAAAAAGGATTACTTTCTTCCAATTCCCACTTTCCCCCAGAAAGCTCCTCTGTGCTTCATCCCCTTCCAATATCCTTGTTGAACTAGAATAGCAACAAGGTCAAAAAAACTGGTGGATCCAAAGAGTACCCTTTCTGAATCTACCAATCAGACCAGATCTGTGGCAATAATCCTTTATGATTTTAACCAACTAGTTTAATCGTCAGAGAAAGGCCAGTGCTGATGCTAGAGGCAGATACAATTACGATGCTTAAAAGGCATTTGGCAGGTATATGAATGGGAAAGGCGTAGAAGGATACAAATTGGATTAGCATTGACAGGTATAACGGTCAACATGGACGAAGTGGGCCGAAGGGCCTATTTCTGTGTTGTATAAATCTATGAAAATTGATTTACACAAGTGATTTGCCCCTTAACATACTGGGAATTAGCTGAATACCAGCCAGGACCTGCAGACACTAACCAATTTTGCAAGAGCAAGGGCATTTTAGTGGAAAAGTTGCTATCATCACAGTGTAGTAATATCTACAATGACTAAAAGAACCCAGATGAAAGCACTGGGGTTGTAAGTATTATCCAACCAAAACAGCACAAGGCTGAAGCACGCCTGGAAATGTTTACATCTGAGCAGAAGTTGCAGCTGAAAAAGATATCTGCAAAAAGAAAGAAAATAGCAGAAACGATACCCACGTGAAGTCAGCGACTAAGCTGAAAGACGGCAGAACAGGAGGGATCAGAGGGTACACAATGGATAAGTCAAGCTTTAACTTCAGGTATCTGAGTTCAAACCTTGCCCAGATGGTTGAGATAAACATTTCCTCTAACTGTAAGGATCCAGTGCAAATTAAAACATGCAAGTTTCTTTTTATAATACACGTAGATGGCCAAATAACAGCATTAATATAACTAAAGGTGTTGGCAAACATTTGTGAATGGACGTAAATTGTGTTTAGACTCATTCAACCGCTACAAATGGAAAATTATAGTCTTACCACAGGCAGAGTTCAAAGACAGCGCACGGGAGGCAAGGCAACCCATTAGTCGAGACACAAGAAGTTGTAGATCTGCAACCCAAGGTACCCGTACATCTGGTAGACCATACGCTTTCACCATGAATTTGTATCCCCATTCATTGTTACAGTTGTCAGAGTGGAAGAGAAACTGCAGCCTTGGGCCTGATTTAAACGTCACTAACTGCAGAAACAAAGATGTAAGCAAGGTTTTACACAGAGCCAGAAGTATTCATTACACCATTGTTATTACCAAAGGCATACTGATCCTCAGGAATGATGATTTTCAAATGAAAAGTTTTCTCTTATGAAAATCCACAGACTCTCTGGTCCTTAGTGTGAAATACAACATCAAAGTCATTGGTTCAGCCTTAGACAACTGCTAAGAAGGGAAGGGATCAGCAATTACTAGTGACGGTGTTGTTCTCTTCCTAAGATTACAGTACTAGAAGCTATACCGCCAAGTAAATACATGAAATTTCAAGTACATTGTGGGGTGTTGTTACACTCAGGCTGTGTCTGATTTATGCTAAGGCACCCACTGAAAGTACACCAGGATCTTAAACATTCAACCGTCTTCATCTCCACATATTACTGAATGGAAGCAATCTTAGGACCATTTAGATTCTTAGCTGCATGAGAAAAAAAATTGCTCAATTACACTGAACAAACATTTGGATTCTGCTGGGCCATCTCATCTGATGAATCAAAAGTCTGTCATTAACTAGTTTACTGCTCTCACAGCCACAAAACATACATTAGTTTGGTGCACAAGAGACTGCAGATGCTGGCATCTGGAACAAACAATCTGCTGGAGGAACATTGACAATTCCTTTCCCTCCACAGATGCTGCTCAACCCACTGAGTTCCTCTGACAGATTGTTTGTTGCAATATATTAGTAAGGTGCACAGAGAGATTCTACAGAGGGGTGGATTATCTTTAACAGTAAAGAACTTGAATTTATAAACAGCTTTATTGTTCAAAAAGCCTAGATGTTATGAAGTGCTCTTTATGTCCAATAGCATTCTGCCTGATTTTTAAAACTTGCATTCATAGTAGCTGCTCACGACATCAACTTCAAACATAATTATTTTGTGGGTAACTGCTTGAAGTTGAGGTCACGAGGCAGAGATAACTGCTAATCTGCACAACGAACTCCCCCCAAAAAAACAAACAATTACAGTGAACCCTTGTCTTCCATGGGGGATATGTTCCAGAAATAGCTGCAAATCCGAAAAAAAATGCAAATATCATTTTTACATAATGTGCAGCAAAGTTGGCACCATTTTCTGTTCATTTGCAGGTCAAGGAGGAAGGTCCATCAGCGGGCTCTTTACAATGTTGTACTGGCCCAAAGGGACAACAACACACCAGGGGAAATCCCAACGGCAAGGCACCCGACACAGATTAAATCCAGATTCAACCCATGGGAATTCAATTCAATATTGTGAGCGTTGCTTTAAAAAAAAACTAATCAGCAGAAAATGGACAGCAAAAAGTTACTCTCTTCAGCCAGAATTTAAGGGGCTTCCAAATAAATTCAAAAGGTTCTAACCAGGAATGCTTGCACGAATTCTGTTGTGTTGTGACCACGCAGCCTAACCAGAAATACTGCACCGGTGGGTTTGAACCACAAATTCATAAGAATCGCAGTAGTTACATACTCAAAAGTTAATGGATTACTTCAAGTTTTCTGATGGTGCGTTTTGAGAGAGGAATGTCAGTCAGATTAGCAGTCTTTTTCAAACTGTTCCAAGAGATCTGTAACAATCAACTGTACAACTCTGATAGGTTTGATAGATCATGGGTTTATCAACATATTCAACCTCTGGTGTTTCTGTAATGAAGGGCTTTCAAAATACTAAACACAAGTCTTGGTTCAGATTATGGCCACAACTTGCTGTCAGCAACAAGTTGCCTGTGCTAGCAAACGACCACGGAAGCAAGTACAACCTTGCAATCGGAGGATCTGCCAGTGTCAACATTGTCCAAACCTTTCCAATCTTAAACAGCAAGGCCCTGTGTGATACCAGGATCTTCGGTGACATGCTATCTTCCCACAAGTGAGCCAAAACAAATCCCTAGCCACAAAACAGCTGAAGAAACTTAACAGCTAAGCAGCCTGCTCTCAAACCCATCCGAGGCCTTGATTGCTTATGAATGTCCCTGATATTTGGAAATATTCCAAAACTACTTAAAAAAATTAACATGTAAAATTATTAAAAATGAATTTTTTAAACTAAGTTCAATTAATTCAAAATTGTAAATTAACTAATGCTTACTTTTCACCCATAACCATTCCTCTCCATTGAAATAAACAATCTGACTGTCCCATGACAAATGTAATCTGTCATAAGTTCAACAGGCAGATCCCCCATAGCACAGGCTCTGGGGGAAATCACTGCAAGTTGCACTCTGCCACTGTGCTCCATGAAGAGTCCAAAGTTAGGACACATTAGTAAAAACCCCAGCCTAGAACAGAGAGGATTTATGAGAGTCATAAATCCCGACAGTCTCCTGACACTGAAGTGGTGAACGTCAGTAGACCACCCACCATAGACAGCTCCCATTTCCCTGTCCTCTATATTAAACTGCTTTAAGTATCTTGCATGTTACATGATAAAGCACAAAACCATCAGAGCAGTTGAGATACACAATGAAAGAATAATAATTGATACCAAATATCTTACCGTTGGCCATTTCTCTGTCCCGACTTTCCCATCATAACGCACTTTCACTCCTCTGGAGTCTGTAAACTCCAAGTAATCGTACCTTTAAAAGAAAATTACTGAGCTATTTGGAACTGAAAGGCCTTCAAACCATCTGGCACAGTGTGCTGATAAGTATTCCACTATTATCCAAGCATTCGAATTATAATTATTATCCAAGTAAATAATCTCACACAAAGTGATCCCTACATCACTCCCAGTGCCACACACCAGTAAGCATTGAAGTAGGAGGGCGGTGCAAATGGAAAGACAGTGCAGGAGGGAGGGCTTTAGATTCTTGGGGCACACGAGACCAGTCCCAGGTAGGGTGAGACCTGTCCAGGCCATAGGTGGCCATCACAATATGGCTGGGAACAACGTCTTTGCAGGCAGGACTGCTAGTACTGCGAGGGAGGGTTTAAAGCATGGTGGTGATGGGGTGGGAGGGATGCTGAGCGCAGGTTCACAAGGAGAAAAGGTGGCAAAAAATTAGAGTTTGGAAGCCAAAGCTAACAAAGGTTAGAAAATAGCTAATACAGGAGTCAGTATGCTAAATGGTATATGACACTATGAACAGGGAAGATGAGCTGAAGACAATGATAGACACCTTGATGTATGATGCTTTAGCTATTACTGAAATATACTTAGAGGGCCAGGACTGGCAGCTTAACTTTCCTAGTTACAGTGTGTTCAGACAAGATGGGGAGGGGTTTTAAAAAAAAGGAGGGTGAGCATGGTAATATTGGTTAAAAAAACACAATCACAGCTATAGGATGATAATGAGAAGGATCATCACGAGGCTGAAAGGATTGAACTACAGAACCAAAACCTTTGGGAGCAGACTACAGATCTCCAGACAGTCCAATAGAAATATCTGCAAGCAAATATCACACAGATATTGAAGTAATGGGGCAATAATAGAAGGAGATTTCACTTTTCTTAATATTAACTTGGAAAGTCAGTTAAATACAGAGGGCAGAGAATTGCTAAATTGCATTCAGGAGAACTTTAGCCAGTATGTAGCAACCATAACGAGGGTGGTGGGGCACGTACAATCCAGAGTTAGCTTCAATGAATGATGCTAGGCAAGTGGAAGGAGCTTCAGTGGGATAATTCAGCTAGAGTTGGCATGATTATGGACGAGGACAGAGAAAAATTAAACTAAAAGTTTTAAATTGGGGGTAAAAGAGCAATTTTATTAGGGTAAGGAGTGATTTAACAAATATGAACTACAATCGACTATTTGAAAATAAATCAGTCTCTGAGCAATGGAAGGCATGCCAGAAAAAGGGTTCAAGCAATGCGGGGTAAACGTGCCCAGGAAGAGAAGGGATGGGACTGTAACATCTAGAGTCCACTGGATGACAAGCTGCACAGATGGTAGGACAAGGGCAAAAACTTGTAAGGCACCAAAAACTTAATACTGCAGGAAGCCTGGAAGAGCATAGAAAGAGTAGGAGGAAATGAAAAAAGAAATTAGAGAAGTAAGAAAGAGTATGAAAACAACATTGACAAGTAAAATCAAAGCAAATCCAAAGACGTTTAATAAGTTCATAAAAAACAAGGGGATAACAAAGAGTGGGGTCTATTAGAAACCAAAAAAGGTAACCTGTGGAAATTGAGGTCAAGGTTCTCAAGGAATACTTAGCATTGTCCTCACAAAAGTGGGGGATGATGCTGAAGTTGTAATTAAGAAGGCTGTGTCAAACATTATATGGAATAAATGTGGAATAAGAGAGGAATTATGAAGGAATTTAGCAGCTTTGAAAGTGGATAAATCACCAGACGCAGACAAAGTATACCCCAGAGTATTAAAGGAAGGGAGGAAATTGCAGGAGTTCTGAATATGCTTTCAATTCTCCCTGGCTATAGGAATGGTGCCAGAAGATTGGAGGATTGCTAACATTTGTTTAAAAAGGGGAGAATGGATAAAGCAGGTTGTTACAAGTCAGTATAACTTCAGTGGTCTACAAACTATTGGAATCTATTCTAGGAAACCACAAACTTTAATTTGGAAACACACAGATTAATATATATTCAGCACAGATTTGCAAAGGAAGGTTGTGTCTGTGTGTCGATTGAATATTTTGAGGATGATATAAGCAGGGACAATGAGGGTGATACATTTGATACATCTGATACATCTAAATAGATCATAAGAGTGCTTTTGCTAAGGTCCCACATGGCAGGATCAAAAAAAGTAAAAGCCCATGGGATCCAAGGAACAAGTTGGATCAAAGATTGGCTCAACAGCAGTAAGCAAATGGCAATAGCTAATGGTGCTTTTGTGACAAAAAAGCCATTACCAGTGCAATTCCAAAGGTCCCAGTCCCCTGCTTTTTATAATATTCATAGTTTTGATTTAAATATAGGTGGCATGATAATTTTGTAAATTGTATAAACATTGTCCATGTGCTTAACAGTGAGGAGGAGAGTTTTAGACTACTGGATGATATAAATAGCCTGGTCAGTTGAAGAGAAACATGACAAACATGTTTAATCCAGAAGTGTGAAATCATGCATTTGCAGTGATCCAACAAGGCAAGAGGATATACAACAAATGGGAGGCATGGGGGAACGAAAGAAATCTTAGAGCATACGTCCATAGATCATTGTGGTGGTTTATAGGACACATGGGCTATGGGCTACTTTCTTTCATTAGCCAAAGCAACAGAATAAAAATCAGGGAGGTTCAGCTGGAATTGTTTACTACACTAGTTAGAGTACTAGGTACAGTTCAATTACATTGCAGGATTATACTTCAGAAGGTTTAAAAGGATGATGCCAGGATTGGAAAACTGTGGATATGAGAAAGACTGGATAAGCTCTGGTTTTCTTCTTTGGAACAGAGGCAGCAGAGACGAGACTAAATGGTGGTTGGAATAAATGCAGAAGATCTAGCAACTCACTGGAAACCATTCTTCCGCACCATCAAGTCCAAGAATGGCAAACGCCCAAGGGTTTGCCTCACCATCATTCAAGAACAAAGAGAAGATTATCATGGATACTGAACAGTCAGCACCCATTGGAAGGGACACTGAAGAACTCCTCAACCGATACACTAGCCTTGTCATGAATATCCTTGAGAGCTTAAAGAAGCTGTGTATCAAACAAGAAACATATAGCCTTGGGAGCAGATGGCAGCCCTGCTGAAGTTCTGAAACTTGTCAGAGAGTAATTTCAAACACAAATTCACCTCCCAAGAACTCATCCTGCAGATTTGGCAAAAAGGCGACATGCGCGGGGCCGTCAGACATGTCATAATCATGACAATCTTCAAGAAAAGAGACAAAGTCTAACTGCGTTAACTACCAACGGGATCTCCTTGCTTCCACAACTGTCTCCACCCACTGGGCACAGAGCTCCACCCCAAATTGCAGTGGCACAACAGACCTGACCTTCAACCTGCCAGATCTCCAAGGGAAATATAAGGAACACCATCAACCACTGACCATGGCCTCTTTTGGCTTCATAGAAGCTTTTAAATCTTTCATTCTGGAGGGTCTGTGAAGATGCCTGCACAAATTTGGCTATCCTCAGAAATACACCTCCATCTTACATCTGTTACATGATGCCACACAATTGGTGATTCAAACCAATGGGTCCACTATAGACCCAATCTCCATGCTGACATTTCCCTCTGTAGTGCAATAATCTGCAGAATGTACAGGTAACTATTCAAGCTAATCACCTCCACTCCAGAACCAAGGTTACTCAAATCTCAGTGAGAAATGCAGTATGCAAATGATACAGGCATACTTGGACACCAAGCTTCAAGTCATTGCCAACTCATTGACTAAAGCATAAAAGAGATGGTCAAAACACATTGTTCACATGCCCACCATCATGGGTACAGAGTTGGGGCAGGGATTAACTTACTGAACTAGTAAACCTGAGGCCTGGGCAAACAATCCAGAGGCCAAACTTCAAACAGCTGCAGGATTTAAATTTAGTTAATAATCTGTAATTTGGAAAAACAATGATTCTTAGTAATGATGACCACAAAAATAACCTATTGGTTGTAAAAACATAACTGGTTCACTAAAGTTATTGAGGGGAAGAAATCTGTCATCTTTATCTGGTTGGGCCTATATGTAACTCCAGATTCATCCCATCTGGTTGACTCTTAAATGCCCTCTGAAGTGGCCTGGAAAGCCATGCAGAGCGAGGAAACATCTTGAAGGTTTTCACAAAGCCTCATGGAGAAGTGTAACATCCCCACCAAATTGCTGGAATTCTTGGTCCATGATCAGCTCATGCTGGAGTCCGAGAACCTCAAGACCAAGCAGAAGTCAAGAAAAATGGAGGGAGGAGCATGGCACACTGCCCATCCTCCCTCAGGCATCTCCTGCCCCACCTGTGGTAGAGATAACCTCATCAGCCCCCTCAGAATCCACAGGATCAGAGGGGAAGCAATCATCCTGTAACCAGATGCACTGTCCAAGAAGAGCATACATTTATCAGGAGCCTGGATAAGGTAAATAGAAAAGACTTTTTCCCTTAGCAGAGGGATCAAGACTCAGGGACACAAATTTAAAACGAATGGAATAAGGACTACAGGAAAGATAAGCAAAGTTTGGGACTCAATGTCTAAAAGTTTGGAGGAGACAGAAACATTCATCATGTTTAAAAAGTACTTGGATGAGTACTTGAAGACACACAACCTGTAGAACCACAGACCTAGTGCTGCGGTTAAGGTTTAACTGAAAACTGGCACGGTTCCTTCAGTGTCTTAAATCCTCTATGATTCTTTGAAACTACAAGACTATATCATAACAATTATTCAAGGAGCATATGATAAGCATATCTCTGCCTATACAGAAACTGAGAGAAGAGATCTTGATAATTCAGAAGCAGCAAATATCCAAAGACAAATTGAGGAAGTCTGGCCCTCTAGAGGCCATGAAGATTTCAAGGTCATTATGGCCAAAGATAAAGTTGATTACTGAAGATTAATTAAAAATGGTCACTAATTAGTTTGTGATCTTGAGTTAAGATAGGGCTTGTCTTAAAAATAAGTGAGGCAAATATTTCTAAAACTAAGAATAAAAGCAGAAGATAGAGTGAGTTGAAAAGGCAAACAAATTTCTTTAAAGTAAAGCAATTGAGCAAATGGTGAAGTAAAGTGGAATTACCACCAAGAAAACAATTAGCCTCTCCTGTCAGGGTCTCTCTTCTCCCCATCATAAATCCTCCATTAATGAAGTACTGAAGGAACACAAACCTTTTTACCCTGTCTAAAAATAAATCATTTTAAATTATAGGTAGAATTTCCAGGTGAAATTGAAATTGAACAATACCTTTTCTCTGTTTCACACTTTTCATCAAACTCCACTTCAAATAATGTTGCACCCGGACAAACAAAAACGGTTGTTGCATGACTATTATTTTCATAGTTGTGTGTAGACTCCATGCTCCACATCCTGAGAAACACTGGCTCCTCAGATTTCTCCAAGTTCTCACCACCAAGCTATTAATCAAAATCGAAACAATTTTTTTTGAAGCAGAGTTTCCACACCGCCCTGTTAAGCACCTTTATGTGGCATTAGCCGAATGGATACACATGACAGATTGAAAAATACTTTGGATACAGGCCACTACCTTGATAAAATCATCACCAGTTTCACAGCAGAGGTTCTTCAACATCTTTGCCAGTGGAGCAAAAGCTTGCAGCAGTTCACAGTGAGGGATTTCCAAGTTAGAAAGTTCCAAAAGAAAGATTACCTGCAACAACAAAAAATGTTTGAAGTCTAACTGAAAAGGAAATAAAAAACTGTAGTGAGGGGAAGGGGTGGAGCAAGGAGTAGATGCTGGAAATCTAACTAAAAAGCAAAGTGCTAGAAATCCAACTATAATTTTACCACATTGTGCAGCTTGGTGAGCATTCAGAACATCCATAGGACATATATCATGAATGGTGAGGCCCTAAGGCACATTAAGGAACCAAGTGACCTTGGTGGTCAAGACCAAAGATCCCCAAAGGTAGCAGAACAGATAGACAGGGTGGTGAAGAAGGCATATATGATAGTTGCCTTCATTAGCTGGGGCATAGAATAAGAATAGGAAGGTCATGAAAAAATTATAAAACTGGTTAGGCTGCAGCTGGAATATTACGTGCACTACAGGAAGGACATGACTGCGTAGGAGGTGGTGCAGAACAGATGGAATGTTTCAGTTGTAAGGAAAGACTGGATAGTCAGGGTTTGTTTCTCTTGGAGCAGAGGAGATGGAGGCAGGGCCTGATAAAGGTAAACAAAATTATGAGGGGAATGGATAGGAGAGATAGCAAAGGAAACCTTTCTCCATTGCAGAGGTGTATAAGACCAGGGGACATAGTTTAAGGTGAGGAACGAGTTTAGATGGGATCTGAGGAAGAATTTTTTTCACTCAGTGGATGGTTACAATCTGGAACACACTGCCTGAGAAGATGGTGGAGGCAGATACCCTCACAACATTTAAGCAAGGCACAATAGGCTGTGGAGCAAATGCTGGCAAATGGAGTTAGTACATATAGGTACTTGATGGTCAACAAACAAACTGGAGGAACTCAGCAGGTCAGGCAGCATCTGTGGAGGGAAATGGACAGTCAACATTTTGGGTCAAGATGCCTCATTTGGACCGAAAGATAGAGGGGAGATAGCCAGTACAAAGAGGTGAGGTGAAGGGATGGAGCAAGAGATAGATGGATCCAGGTGAGGGGTGATAGGCAGATGGAGGAGGGAAGAGTGGAAATAGCAACAGAGGCTGGGAGGTGATAGGTGGAGGCGCTATTAGACTTTTAATCGCAATAGCACCATGGTTTGCATTGACTACTTACAGCTATTGCTCATTTGTATTTGCATAGAAAAAGAATTATGCAACTAAACAATTTTTCCACATATTCAGTGGTATAAAAACTGAGCACTAAAACAAATAAAAAACATACAAAGAATCAGAATCTTGCACTGCAGGGAGGCTAGTCAATTCTGCCTAAAGCAGCCCTTTGCAAGAATGTGTCAACTGATCCCACTCCCCATGCTCCTTTCCCATAAATCTGCAAAATTTTTCTTTAATATGTTCACATCTAATCAAATCCTCATTCAATCTTCATGTGCTGAACTGTATATCTTCCAGAAGAAATGTAGATAACGGCGAGCATGGAAAATAATTTGTTACAGCTATGATACTAATCCATCAATCTTCACCAATGATGCATCACTTAATGGAAACATAACTTAGTCTAATAATGTAAAAGCTATTGGAATGGAGTATAAAATAGAAAATGATGAAAATACCAAGTTTGATAGCTTATCTATAATTGAACAATTTATATACTGTAACTATTGAAAATTATATAGAAATAATTTTCTTGTTACATTGGTGTGTCATTTTTAATTTTTTTTTAAAACAATTAAAACAGGTTTTCAGAAGAAATGAACATCGCATTCCTTGGCTCACTTACCAGCTGTCTAGTGGCCATAGCAAGAAAGGAGTCATTCAGTTTTGCCATGATCTTATTCCCACTGCATTTCAGCATCAGGAAATCTAGGACATTAGATGCACAGGAGATGTGGCGCTTGACATCTGTTGGACAATATTGCGGTCAATAATAAATCAGTTGTTTCTGGTACATATTCTCTATATTTCAGCAGAAAGTTTCACTAATCAGTTCAGACACAAGGGGGACATGCAGGTTTGAGTAAAAGGCTAACTAGTCCTAAACCGACACATCTAATGGTAGATGTGTAATGATTGGAGTTATAGTCCTGTTCAACGAGATGGTTTAAACAGTGGTCATTCTTCAAAATCACCACACGGGAACCGGAACCCCGTCGAGTTTCAGGGGAGGGCAAAACCAGGGCCCTGTCGAGTTTCAGGGGAAGGCAGGAAACATCACCTGGTGAGCCAAATGCCAACCATCAGGATTTCCAAATATTCAGAGTCATGGAGTTATACGGCTTGGAAACAGGCCCTTAGGCCCAACTTAACTGTGCCAAGCAAGGGGCCTTCCCGAGCAAGTCCCATTTGCCTTCATTTAGCCCATATCCCTCTAAACCTTTCCAATCCATAAACATTTACAAATGTCTTTGAAGTGATGTAATTGTATCCACCTCTACCTTATCTATGCCCCTCATGATTTTGTAAACCTCTATAAGGTCAGCCCTCAGCTTCCTTCGCTCCAGGGTAAACAGTCCCAGCCTGTCCAGCATCGCTTTATAACTCAAGCCCTCCAGTCCCAGCAACATCCTTGCGAATCTAGTTGGATAGCAGATTATCAGAGTTTTACCATAACTAATCAGAGTGAAGAGTGTTTTACATGACAGCTAATGCTTGCACATGAGGGTTAGGAGGCACTGAGCAGTCAACATAACTTTTCTTCTGCATGCATCTTTTATGGGATGGATGTGAAGCAACCAACTGAAGCCAAAACCGATGGCAATTCAGGCAAGACCTACTTGAATTTTTAATTAGGAATATAAATAATGCAAAAACTTGCAGTACACAGCAATCCTGGTACACTTGACTGCTCAGCTCAATTAGGTCAAATCTGAGATGCACAATGTCAATTCCTCAGGTCGTACAAGGGGTGCTTCAGGCAATGTATTACATTAGAAGTGCATCTATTTTGCCAGATAGTGCACATCAATGAATGAGCAGTTGGTAGATGAGGAGGAATTTTCCACTGTCCTTCAAGTAATCCCACAAGATTAGTTAAATCTGCCAGAAGCTCCACGAGAGTTCGTTTAAAATCCTGCACTTCTGACGATGCAATAGTCCCTCAGTACCACGCTTCAATGTCAGCCTAGATTATGGAGTGGACTTTGAAGCCACAAACTTCTGATTTACTATTCAAGGTGCTACAAATCAGTCTCTAATATATGCTAATTAAGTGAAATCTGAAATGTATTCCAGTTATCAGACAGTAATTAATATACTGGTTCACTAATTCTGAATGCAGACGTGATTAAATGAAGCTTGGAATGCCAGAGCCTAGATAAAAATGCTCATTGCATCACACAGTGCTCTCTTTTAACTACAGTGTTAAATTGACATCCAGTATGCCCTCCAAGGTAAATACAACGGATCTTGTACCATTAATCAAAGGAACCAGAAGAGTTCTCTCAGAGGTCTGGCCAATATTTATCACTAAAAGTACAACATCTGATCATTTCATCTCATTGCCTTTAGTGGGATACTGCTAAGCACATTTCTCTATATTAAACAACAATTTCATATCAAAAATAATTCATTAGTTACAAAGCGTTCAAGGACACCCAAGGATGTGAAAGCATTACATCAATACAGAAGTTCTTTCTTAAAATTGATTCTGCTGTAAAATCCACAAAAAAATTATATTGGGAGATTAAATTGCCATTGTAAGAAAGCTCAGACTGACTGATCATTATACAGTATTAGTTATTAATTTTAAAATGAAGTTTTTTTTAATTGAATTTTTTTTTTATTTTACTTTTGGGGTCAAAGACCCAAATTTTATAGAGCAATGGAAGTTAAACTCTGCGGGGTGAACAAATTCAGAAATACGATTAAGGGCAGACATATTCTAAAGGCAGTTTCTCAAATACTGCTCAAAGAATAGAATGTGCAAGTGTGGTTCAGATCCAAAGGGGGAAAACACTTGGATGACGCTCTTTAAGCAGTTTCCACCAGGGCTGAAACAAACAGGAGTGGAGTGTAAAACATGTACCACGTACAGTTAAGGAGAATTTCTCTTGCATGTTGAACAGATAAGACGTCACTTCCCTTCAGCTGTAGGTAACACCAGGAGAGGAGATGGCCTTGCAATGCCCAAAGCAGATTGACAAGAAACGGCTTCATTCTTCCCAAATGAATTGTTTTACGACTGTTAATTCACACTACAAGCAAAAGCACAAACACCATTAGTCCAAGTGCATCTTAAGCCAACCTGCCACCGTATGTACAAGACTCTCAACAGTGGCATTAGCAGCTAGTGCAGCTCACAGCTACCATCAGGCAGGAGGTACAGAAGCCTAGTCCCACATCACCAGCTTCAAGAATGGCAACTTCCCTTCAACCATTCTGTTCTTGAACCAACTGGTACAACCCTAACCACTACAGCTTAGCAACACTATGAGCACTTTGAATTTTTTTTTGTTCTAATTGAGTTCTTTCTTGTAAAAGTTGTGTATAATTTATGCTTTTTTAATGAATGCTGCTGATCTGATGCTATGTGCCTGAGATGCTGCTGCAAGTAAGCTTTTCATTGCACCTGTGCACACACTTGTGACAATAAACTCAACTTTGACTAACGCACGAATTTCAACAGCCAACCACAACCAGAGGTAGACTTGCTGAAAAATCGAAAAAATGCAGAAGCTAGAAATCTGAAACAAAAGCAGAAGATGCTGGAAAAACTCAGCAGGTTAGGCAGCATCTGTGAAAAGAGAGAGAGTCAATGTTTTGGGTCTGTAACCTTCATCAGATCGTTAACTATTCCTCTTGGAGTAGACGAGCTGAAGCTTGCTGAGGCTGGTGGCCTTGGAGACTGAACAGAAATGGATTTTCCCCATTGCTGCCACAAGCAATTCCCAGCAACAGGCTGATCAAGAACCTGAAAGCAAGCACCAATTGCAGGGAGACTTTGGAAAGAGATTTCATAAAAACAGCAAGAGTGGGCACTATCAAACAAATACAGAATGTTGTCATTCAGACAAAACTTTCATAAACATCACAGGTGCTCTGTAAATAATTAATGCAATCTGTTCTTCAGAATCCCCCATTGATTTGTGAAAGCAACCAAGTGTCTGAATATCCACTACAAATCGATAAACAACCTGAAACTCAATCCACCCAAATTAGTAAGACTTGATGATGTCATCCACAGTTTTCCTGAGACAACTCTGCATGATGCAGTTGCAGGTGTGTTTTTATAATTTTTTTGAGCACAGACACGTAAACAAGACACAGAGCTGTATATACATCGAGTCATTTTCCTGAACTTAACCCCAGATCCCATCAAATCCTCACAATGAAATTAGAAAAGGGGAAGCACTTCCTCCATTTATGAAGTTAACTCCACTGAAATACACAAATAAACACAAACATGACTTCCTTACCTTTATGCTCCATTCCCCTTACAATTAGCATGCAAGGCCAACGTGCTAATGTTTTGGTCACTACTTGCCTGCATCTATGAAACTTTGTGATTCATGCTCAAGGATACCTAACTCTCTCTGAACACAAACATTTACTCATCTCTCTCCTGAAAAATATTCTATTTTTATTGTTCTTCCTACCAAAACCAAGTAATTTTAGTTTCCCAAATTAGACATCATCTTTCATTTTCTCCTCCTGTCACTGAAGCTTTGCAGCTTCTGCCTCCTTCTCCTCAAGGTGCTTACTTTCCCACCCCAGTTTCCCATCTGGCAATGGACTGAATTGGCAATCTTATTACCTCGGATGGAAGGAGAGAAGGGGGTACGAGGAGGGAGCAGGAAGATTATTAATTACAAAAATAACCGTTGTTGACTGTACTATTTTAATTACTCCAATTTTTTTAAAAATTGGTCAACTTCTTAATTACAGGCAGATAGCTATTTCTTTTCACACCAGGTCACAAGTACAGATTCCAATTAGCATTTCTTTATAATAATAAAATTAAATAATCAGCTTCACGTTGCAAGTTACCAGCTTTTCACCATAATAGAACATAACTTTGTTAAAGTTTTTGAAGTCTGTTAATCATTAATTACTTACTCAAGACACGCATACGACAAACATCTTACCTCTCGTGTTGCTACTAACAGCAAGGTATCCATAACCATCATTATCGAATTAATGTCGAACTCTTCAGGAACCCCCTTCTGCGGCAACTGGAGCAGCCCACTTGGATCCTGGTTACTGAACCAGAAAATGAAATGGATTAAAAGAATCAAGAGTGTAAAACTGATTTAGGCTTGGTGAAAAATCTAAATGTAATACAGAAATAGGTAGCAAAATATAAAGAATGGAAGAAATTAAGTATCTGGTGGGGTTACTGAAAACACTCAATTTTGTGCGTTTCTTGGGTCTTTGGTTAAAGAACGACTTTGACTTACTCCCAAAGTATTTTATCTCACTATCAAATAACTATAAATAAAGTGAACAAGGTCCCGCTACTGCAATTGATCCTCCAGAATACAAATTACTTTACAAAGTGGAAAGGGGAACATTTAATGGTGTGGGAAAGAAAGAATTCCATTGGAACTTAGAGCCACAGTAATGCAGACCAACTCTATTGTATCAGAGAATCCTTAGCCCGTGTGTTCTAACCAGAGTGAACTCTTGTTTATCTGGTATTTATGCATCCGGAATTCTCACACAACTGGGAAAAGTTTCCAAGAATATCATTTGATTTACTTTTGCTGTATTTTACATTAATATTGTTTAGCCTTAAAATATAGAATTACAGTGTAAAACATTGATATTTAAAAAGGTGAGGAAAATTCATAGTTTAGCAAGGTTTATGCATGCTCGTGTATGATGTACAGTAATTTGAGCAATTCTCATGCAGCCAGCACAACCCATTCCCCATGGACCGCAAATGGCTGAGTGTACTGTAATTCTTTCTAATATATAAAGCAAATATGACAGTTTTGTTACTGAAAATCCCAATAAATGTAGAATTGGAAAGGAAGGAGGAGAGCCATTAAAAGAACGTTACAATAGCCATCACAGCTAAGTTCAAGAACAATTCCTTAAGGATCCATTTGTTGGTGAAAATGCAAGTTTAGTGTTTCTATTTCAAATTAACAAGATCTCCCAAAGGGCATTGCTCAAGGTAAAGTGGATGAAGTACTATTCTGCAAGGTCCAAATTATATTAAACATATTCTTCTAGAGCAAGAATGGTCTAACGTAACTGGCAGATCCCATTAGCAGTGAAAGATGCAATTTAAATTACAAACTTCTAAAGTTATCTGGAGTGTATTTTCTATTAATGTACCAGCTTCTCTATGGAAGAGAGTGCATTGCAAAGATCTTACGCAATAAAGACTGGAAAAGAACAGCAAGAACCAATGGGAATGATCTTTAAAAAGTAATCTACAAAGTGTTTTTATGGCAATGTGATATTTGAGCAGGTACATCTCAGATACCACCAGGAAGGCATGGAAAGATAGAGAGGGGGAAATAGAAAAAGAAAAAGCTTGTGAAAGTGGCAGGGATCTGTTGCTGGAAGACAGTAGGGGCCTCTAAGGAGATGCGCAGAGCAGGCTTTGGGGTAGGCTTAGGGATAGGTTAGAAAAGGCTGAGGGAACGAGGGGGAGGGTGGATACAAACAGAGGGAAGACTACAAGGGGCCTTTGAGGAGGGTTGCTGGAGTTCATGAGGGAGCTATGAAGTGAGATAATAAGAGAATGCTAAAAAAAAAGAGGGTGTGCAAGTATTCAGACACTGAGGTACATTTGGAGAGATTTAGAGTAGCTGGATGATTAAGGAACAAAGTTAGAGGAGTGCGGAGGAACAAAGGGATCTGGGAGTTCAGATACATAATTCCCTGAAAGTGGCGTCGCAGGTAGACAGGGTTGTAAAGAAGGCTTTTGGCATCCTGGCATTCTTAAATCGAAGTATTGAGTATAGGAGTTGGGATGTTATGGTGAGGTTGTATAAGACATTGGTGAGGCCAAATTTGGAGTATTGTGTGCAGTTCTGGTCACCTAACTATAGGAATGATATTTGTAAGATTGAAAGAGTGCAGAGGAGATTTACTAGAATGTTGCTGGGTCTTCAGGAGTTGAGTTACAGAGAAAGACTGAACAGGTTAGGGCTTTATTCCTTGGAGCACAGAAGAATGAGGGGAAATTTGATAGAGGTTTACAAAATTATGAGGGGTATAGACAGAGTAAATGTGAGTAGGCTCTTTCCACTTAGATTAGCAGAGATAAGTACGAGAGGACATGGCTTTAGGGTGAAAGGGGAAAAGTTTAGGGGGAACATTAGGGGGAACTTCTTCATTCAAAGAGTGGTGGGAGTGTGGAACGGGCTGCCACCTGATGTAGTGAATGTGGGCTCGCTCTTGAGTTTTAAGAATAAATTGGATAGATACATGGACGGGAGAGGTCTGGAGGGTTATGGACTGGGTGCAGGTAAATGGGACTAGTGGAATACCGTTTCGGCACAGACTAGAAGGGCTGAATGGCCTGTTTTCTGTGCTGTAGTGTTCTATGGTTCTAAAGTTCTAAAAGAGCTGGTTTACCCAGAAGCAATGGATAGTGTTCGATCTGGAGAGCAAAGCAAATAGATTATACGAGTGTATCACAATGCATAACGTAGAGGACTGTGATGCAATGGACAGAGAAACTCTTCCTGGAGTATGAGACAAGAACAAGGAAACCCTGATGCACACAGATTAAGGAAACATTAAAAGGCAGATGTAAAGGAGTTTCAAGGAATAAAAACATTCACAGACATTGGGGACCTGGTAAACAAACGTTAAAAAAAAATCAAGACTAAAAGAACACATTTTTTTAAAAAAAATTAAAATCACTTAAGTTTGACCGAAATTAATTTTTAAAAAAATTCTATTTCCCTTTGCCCAGTCTGCCAATTTCTCATATTTATTTTGACGGGTTCTGTGTTTGCACCAGCTTTAATTTGAAACAGATTCAGCAAGTCCCCCAGTCTTAGCGGTGGGAAGTCTGTGGAAGTTGGTGCTGTCGCTTTGGATTCCTGGAGAGCAGGACTCCCAGGGACCGCACTCTGTTGACCTGAGCCCACACTCAGGAACAGCCCAGTTAAGCTTTATCTTCTGGCAGAGCTGGATAGCAGATCTGCCTCAGTTATCCTGTCACTTTAGCTCATTTCTGTTTGTTGTGCTTGCTGTGCATAAATTGGCTGCCATATCCTAAAACATTACATCCAGAAGCATCAGTTGTAAAACACTTTGGGATGCCTGAAGTCATGAAAAATTTATGCAAGTTGTTATTAAAGCTCACCTAAAGTAATGACACAGGGACTGGAATGTAATTGTAGCAGAATGAGGTTGAGAAGGTTCAGTAATTGTTTCCTGTGAAGGTAAAGAACAGAGTTAGGAGCCTTGGGCAGAGAATCAGCTACAAAGTTGCACTTAGATTAAGAGAACGCAAAACCTGATTCATAACTGAGCCTCACCATCATTTTAAAAAGTTGACTACGCCGAGTGTTTACATCTGGAAAAAAGATGGCAGCTCCACTAAGGATGGTATTTACCGCTTCCTTCCTCAACATTCCAGAAACCGTGTCGTATTTCTCACCATCCACTACTGCTTAGAGAAGAGGCAAAAATAAAAGTCTTCAGATTATTGGTATTGGTTTATTATTGTCACTTGTACCAAGGTACAGTGAAAAACTTGTCTTGCATACCGATGGTACAGGTCAATTCACTACACAGTGCAGTTACATTGAGGTAGTGCAGAGTGCATTGAGGTAGTACAGGTAAAAACAATAACAGTACAGAGTAAAGTGTCACAGCTACAGAGAAAGTGCAGTGCAATAAGGAGCAAGGTCACAACAAAGTAGATCATGAGGTCATAGTCCATCTCATTGTACAAGGGAACCATTCAATAGTCTTATCACAGTGGGGTAGAAGCTGTCCTTGAGCCTGGTGGTACGTGCCCTCAGTCTCCTGTATCTTCTACCTGATGGAAGAGGAGAGAAGGGAGAATGACCCAGGTGGGTGGTGTCTTTGATTATGCTGTCTGCTTCACCAAGACAACGAGGGGTAAAGACAGAGTCCAAGGAGGGGAGGCTGGTGTCCGTGATGCGCTGGGCTGTGTCTACAACTCTCTGCAGTTTCTTGCGATCCTGGGCAGAGCAGTTGCCATACCAAGCCGTGATGCATCCAGATAGGATGCTTTCTATGGTGCACCAGTAAAAGTTGGTGAGAGTCAAAAGGGACAAACCCAATTTCTTTAGCCTCCTGAGGAAGTAGAGGCGCTGGTGAGCTTTCTTGGCCGTACCAGCAACTCCAAGCTGTGCCAAGTACTGGGACATCAATATGCTGTTTTTAGTGTAGAATGTTACTGTGTGAATAAGTAGATTTTTACAAAATGAGTCATCCGTTCTCGCAGCTGTGTACAAAGCAGGATACATCACAGGCATTCACCCATGTTTACCAAAATACTTTCAAGTCCACCAAGGGAAGTATAAGACTTGAACAACTGAAGTCAAAGAATGGCAGATACTGGAAATCTGAAGCAAAACAGAAAACTCAACAGCTCAGGCAGCATCTGTGGAAAGAGAAAGTCAGCATTTCAGGTCAAAGACCCTTCGCCAGGATGTTCCAAAGGATCTTTGACCTGAAGCATTAACTCTGTTTCTCTTTCCACATATGCTGCCCGACCGGCTGACTGTCCTCAACACTCTGTTTTGTTTCAAACAACTAACTCCGTTCATTACCTTCACAAAGATACACATAGAGGTCACAAGCAGATTCTGTGTCAATAGGCTGTTTCCTCTCAGTGCCAGGCTGTGCTGTGCCTTGTGCTTTCTGAGACGAATGAGATCCAGACAGTAGCACCAAGCAATTCTGAAGAAGTTGCAATAAAATTGTCTGTGCTAGGAGACACTCTAATTCTTGACTGCAGGAGAAAAAAATAATTGATGTTACATTTTTATGATGTTGAATTATTTTTCATTCATCAATAATAATGGTGTACATGCAAACAGCCCCCATTCCTGCCTCCCCATTCCCACATCACAGCCTAACTCATGCTGAATTTGATGCAAGGCACTACCAATACTTTGTTTCCAACCCTTTTTTCTGAACTATTAACTACTTGCTGCTAAACTGAACATTAATTGAACCTTCAGTATAATTCCTACAATATAGTTTAGCAAAATCCAATCAAAACCCCAATGAATCAGACACTGAAAATAAACAGAGCATTACAGATCCTTAAACAATATTCTAGCTCTAAAAGAAATAGGATCATTGCAGCAAAACAGCATCTGACAATTCTATTCACTTGGTCGATTAGATTTTGTGATGGAACAGAGTGCACTCATTGTGCTTCCAATGGTTCATACTCCATTGTGCCACCAGTTTTAGGAATGTCCCAGATTAAATCTCTAATGAAGTGCACACATTTTGACATAGTATTCTTTGACTACTTAGACCAGGTACTAAAAAATGCCCTTTGCTCTACCCAACACCAAAATAATTGGGTTCTTCAGTGACAATTCATTACTTAGTTTCACCTCCAAGTTGGTTGTAAATACATTGCCACTGTAAAGTCTAAACTCACTTCAATGGAGTAGAGAGGGTGATGCTATCCTGAATACTTTCTACTCTCTCAAGTGTAGCGGTTAGCGTAACGCTATTACAGCACCAGAGACCCAGGTTCAATTCCTGCCGCTGTCGCTAAGGAGTTAGTACGTTCTCCCCATGTCTGTGTGGGTTTCCTCCAGGTGCTCCGGTTTTCTCCCACATTCCAAAGACGTACAGGTTAGGAAGTTGCAGGCATGCTACGTTGGTGCCGGAAAGCATGGTGACACTTGTGGGCTGCCCCCAGAACACTCTACACAAAAGATGCATATTACTGTGTGTTTCGATGTATATATGGCTAATAAAGATACCTTATCATTATTTTGAAGTTGATACAGTTCTCCTGGTCTGCCTTCTTAGGCAGTGCCTCAGGATCAAGGATGATTCTGAAGTGACTGATGCGGCCAATGTGAAAACCACAGACTCTTCCACAAATGAAGCAGGAGGTATGGGCGGATGGTTTCAGCATGCTCCTTCCTGAGCTTGTATATTTGCAATGCATGGACAAATTTCTCAATACCACTCCAGACTCTCCTGCATCGCTTTGAGCAGCCATGGGCCACGTACTTCCAAGAATCAGAGGGGCTTTGCATTTCTTTACATCCTTCAAATACATGCAGCTTCAAATACATCCTTGAGTCCTTTCCTCTACCCATGTGGTAACCTCTTCTCATAAAGCTCAGAACACCTGACAGTCCACATTTTTCAGGGTCTTGCTATGTACATTCATTGTCAGATGGGGCTGTTGTACAGCAGAGGCAGGTTGACAGAGGACCTTGGTGTTGCAGATGTTTTAATAAGAGATATCTTTATTAGTCACATGTACATCGAAACACACAGTGAAATACATCTTTTGTGTAGAGTGTTCTGGGGGCAGCCCGCAAGTGTCGCCACGCTTCCAGCGCCAACATAGCACGCCCACAACTTCTTAACCCGTACGTCTTTGGAATGTGGGAGGAAACCAGAGCACCCAGAGGAAACCCACGCAGACACGGGAAGAACGTACAAACTTCTTACAGACAGTGGCCGGAATTGAATGCATGTCGCTGGTGCTGTACTACCTTACGCTAACTGCTACCCAACTCCTTGGATGCTTGGGTGAACAAACTGAAGAAGGCCTGGAGCTGAGCCTTACCTGCATGCTGCTGCTTGACTATTGAGGTTGGGGTGCCATTTGGTTGGTTCTGGAATGTCATTGCCAATAGATTGAACAGTTCCTATTAGTTCTCATAATTAGCTCCCCACTTATGGGAACTAGGTTGGAGATGAGGTGCAGCATTGAGGCAAGAGAGATTGAAAAAAAAATTGTTGCAGCAATGATGCAGCTTTCTTTGACACCAGTTTTTACCGAGATTGACTCCGCTGTAGACCTTTTGTTTAGGATAATGCCTCATAACCCATCATGTAGCAAACAAATTTCTGTGGGCAACTAGATTTGAGGACAGTGCTCCATAGTCCTTTCTGGCTGACAGAGTCAAAGGCTTTAATGAGGTTGAAAAAGGCCACACATAGTGGTTTGTGAACCCTGCATTTCTTTTGTTGTTGTCCAGTGATGCTCCTGTTCCACTGTGACTCCTGATGGATGGAATCCACACTGCAATTCAAGGGGCAGCTCTTCAGCCACTAGGTGGTGGTGGTTGAGGAGGAGCCCAGCATTAGCTTTTCCCTTGGCAAATAGCAATATATATCCCTCAACCAACATTATCCCTGGTCAATACTTATACCTCAAATAATATAATTATGACAGATTATCTGTCATTTTCATTGATTATAAGACCCTACTATGTCCAAATTGTCTGCTTTGTTTACTACATGGCAACATCCATATTCCAAAGCATACTATTGCTATGAAGTACTTCGGAATGCTCAGAATTCACACTTGCCGGGATACCAGCTTTGACCCAATCCCACACCCCTCTTCCTTTCAAAGAAACCGGTCTCTCCATGGGTACTTACACACAAAGAAAGGCATTTACAGTATGATTCAAGTGCAGCATCATCATCCAAATAGCTATGGCAACATAAATGCAGTCTCCAGGAAAGTCAAGTAATGACAGTATACAAAAGTGGGCTTACTTTTCTCTGAACTTTTTGTAGAAGTTCCAGAACAGTTGTAGATTAAGGTCTGAAAAGTCCAGGTAAGGTTTCTGTTTTAACTTCCGCTCCTTCAGTTCTGCCTGTAAGTAAAGAAAGGATTATTTAATGCCAATAAACCTAATGGACAACGTGACCTATTTAAACTAAGCTCAAATAAAAACTATTTGGGGAAGCTGTAAAACTCCTCAATATGGCAGTTCTACTTTGGTAGTACTGGAATGGCAGATTTTCTAGATGTTATTTGAATTAATACGCCAACACACTTTTAATTCGCTTTGTGTTTAAGATATTGCACAGCAGTTTTCCAGCAAAGCTGGCAAGCCTAAAGGGCACGCAGCAACCAGGTCCCCAGCAAGTTTAAGGGAGGTCCCAGTAAGCCAGATACTGAACCATCAGAATATCTGAACATAGGATACCAGATTATTGGATGCAGTCCCATTGCTTGATTTCAATTGCCTTCTTGTCCTCAATTGTAACTTTATCACCTTTTCACCCAACTCGTTCTATTATTCAGTTCAGCCTGCTTGCAATTATGTAATAATACAAAATACAGACATATTGCCAACAAACTGAGTTTACAGAAAATCTGCAGGGTGATAAAGCTGTATATACAAATCATTGATTGGAAATATTGAAACAATACACCAATTATCCATCAAATGCATACTTGACTGATGCACTTGGGCAATCTACGGAAACGAAGCAATTCAGTGATATCTTGTTTAGTCACCAGACTTGATTGCATAAAGTTCTGAATGTCTAGCCTCACAGACAAGTTCAATCCCTTACATTCCTTTGCAGAAACAGAGCTCTCAGAGCTGTATTTCTTACTTCCATGAGGAATCCATCAAGACAAGTAATGTCAGTCCAATGTAGCCTGGACCGAGGAAAATTATCAAAGTTAATTTTGAAAGCTCTAACACCAAGATTATTTAAAACACCCTTTGAACAAAACAGATTTTGTTCAAAAACCACATCAAACTGAGATACAAGTGGCCTTCTCAAAATGAAATGAGTAATGCACTATAGAAATTTATAAAATTAAATATTTTATTTTAATTTTGGCTTGGTTTTAGCTCCCTTAATACAGTCATTTTACTCAGGGCCTCTGTCCTAAATCACTTTGATATACATTTGCTACAGAAAAGTTTCCAAGGAATGCTGTTGCTCATGAAGACAAAAAGGAAGACCTAGGTAAAGTTTAGTGAATACTTTGCACTTGTGTTCACAGAACAAGTCGATATGGATATTGCCTCAGTAAAGGAGGGATTAACAGTGAAGTTCAAAACAGATCTATAGATTTTTCGATAATAATGGACTCGAGGAATATAGGGATATGGGGTGAGTGCAAGAAAGTAGTGCTGAGAAAAATCCACCATGATCTTACTGAATGTCAAAGCAGGCGGGGGTGAGAATTAAATGGTCCTGCTCCAATTCAGGACGGAAAAATGAGGAGAGGTAATGGCAATTAAATAAGGTGCAGGAGCAAAGATTTGGGAGATATATTAAATGCTCAAATATTTGAAAATGGTAAGACAAATTGAGAAGGCTATTAAGAAGAAACACAAAATTCTTAAATAAATATAGAATGCTGGAGTACTCAGGAGGTCAACACCTGCCGTGGTGGACTCTAATGTTTTAGACCAATGACCTTTCCAGCAACTCTGAGAAAACATCGTTGACCTATAACATTAACCATGTTGCTCTCTCTATAGATGCTGCCTGACCTGCTGAATACTTCCAGTACTTGGTTTTGATTTTAGACTTCCACTGTGTGCAGTATTTTACTGCAGGATTTTTAGCATAGGCAGGGAGTGTGAAAGCAGGGAAATAAAGTTAAACCTTGACCATCAAGGCCTAGCTGGAGCATCTCTTCCTGCATAGTGTGTGTGAGAAGACGCTGAGGCCTTAATAAAGTTGCAGAGGAGATTTGCTAAATGGTACCAGTAATACAGAGGGACTGAAGCAGAGGTTGTTCTTATAATCGAAGGTTGCGCTGACACTTCTGACATTGAACCCTGGTCTAACCATTTCTTGGGCAAGAGCTTAAAAAACTGAAAGTAAGTATAGTATTAAGTATTGCATCCTTTTACATTTTAATGTACACCTTAAAAGACATAAGTTTGAACATACTGCATCCTGTGCCAGTTGTTGGATGAAATAGAGCGTCTTCAACACAAGAGTTTGCCCAGTAACAAGACCACTTGGTGTTGTATCAGAGAAAGAGACACACTCTTGATTGGCTGGTCTCACGTAGCCACGAATGGATAGATGCTTGATGCCAATACGCACGTTATTCTCATCTTCTTGACGGGGACAGAGAAACTTCACCATCAGATACTGAGTAGGAAAATTTTAAAAAGATCTTAGTCACTAAAGCAGCTCAGAAGATTGGTCCTGTTGCCATTGTATAACAGCCATTGATTGTTACCAAAATGTTTAACCAAATTCAACCACATTAAAAACAAGTAGGCTCAAATTGTTGAATGCAAAGAAAACATAATAGTACAGATTATAATTACTTGTGTCTGGGTTGGATCAGCTACAGCAAGCTATACAGTATCTTGCTATTTAGTCTCAGAAAAAAATACAAAGAACAGATCAGTACTGACTAGCTTAGTGGGCACCATGGTTGGCATGTTTCTTAAAGCATTTTGTTTTGTGTGTGCCCTACCAGTATTAAATCAAATTTAGGCCATATTTTATTTGCAACTATTTAACAGTATAGAAGTCAAATACCAGTGCCTAATACATTTACAAACAAGGGACTCATAAAACCACTGACAGCAAGTGAAATTTGTCTGCATGAGGAAATAACTGACACACAGGTGCCATCTACTGGAACAGCAAGCCCCTGTAACAAAACCTTCACTAAGTTACCAGAACTCCACAACCATTTGCAAGAATCACAGGAATTCTTGAAATTAGATCATTTTGCCAGCCTGTTTAATTAATTTCCGAGGAAGATAAAGCCAAGCAAATATATTTTTCAAGATAATACTTATAGATGCCACTTAGGATTTCTGGATTATTACTTGCCTCTCAATAAAAGGAACAATTTACAAACATAAATACCACACCAGTTTGGGTTCAGCCAATACCACTCATCTCCAAACCTCAACACAGCCACAGTTCAAACAAAGCAAACAAAGCTGAATTGCAGAGGTGAGATGAGAGCAACTGCCCTTGACACCAAGGAGCTTCAGTAAAACGGAGGTCAATGAGCATCATAGTGAAACCACTCCAATGTTTGGAGTCACTCCTCACACAAAGGTAGATGGTGGTTGTTGGAAGCCAATCATCACGATACCAGAACACCTTTGCAAGTGTTCCGCAGGGCAGTATCCTGGGCCAATCACCTTTTCCTACTTCATCAATGACCTCCCATCAATCATAAAGGTCAGAACTTGGGATGTCTGCTAATCTTTACACAACATTCAATTCCATTCACAACTCCTCAGCAAATGAAGTAGCCCATGTCTGCATCAACAGGTCCTAGACAACATTCAGGCATGGGTTGATAAGCAACAAATAACGTTCATGCCACAAAAGTACCTAGCAATGACCATCTTCAACAAGAAACTTATGCTTAATATTCAAAGGCATTACCATCACCAGGTCCCCACCATCGATATCCTGGAGGTCACAATTAATCAAAAACTCAACTGGACCAGCAACATAAATACTGTGGTTATAGGATTAGGTTAGAGGCTGGGTATCCAGTATCAAGCTACCCAGTCCTGATACCACACCTTTCCACATTCGACAAGGAGGAAGTCAGGAGTGTTGCAGCTCTCTCCACTTGCCTAGATAAGTGCAGCACTAACAGCTGTGAAGCAGCTCAGTATCATCCAGGACAAAGCAGTCCGATTCATTGGGACCCTATCCGCCACCAGCACACACCACTCAGACTACGCCAAGAGCACTTCCAAAACCTGCAATCTTCACCAAGGAGGACAAGAGCATCAGGTACGTGGGAACACCACCACCTGCAGATTCCCCACCTGCCACACACAATCCTGACTTAGAAATACATCACTACTGGGTCTAAATCTTGGAACTCTCTCCCCAACAGCACTGTGGGAGTAAATTCACTGGAGACTGCAGTGTATAAGGCTGTGGCTGATCAACATGCCTTCAGGAGCAGTTAGAGATGAGCGATAAATACTGGCCTTGCCAATGGCACCTACACACCTAAATAAGGCAAACTGATGGAAGCAACATTATTGGAGTGTCTTTACCTTGCTGATTCGACAGATTGGTAATTTTACTTCAGTTTCATTCCATTCATCTTCCAGTTCAAACCAACCAACAGGATCATCTCCATCCAAGTCAACCCTCTGGTCACTGTTTCTATTGTACAGATGAAAAACCATCAATAATAAAACCAAATAAAATGTCGCTTCCAGAGGCGGAGCAACAGTTGTTGCCTTCAGTAACACAGGAGACATTTTTTAAATGATAGTCAGATACTATTAGTAATATTAATTTATAAAAACTAATTAAAATAGAAAAAAATAATAAAAACACCAAATCAGAAATGTGAACTGAGATTTATACCACCTAAAAATCTGAACAATAAGCAAGCCTCTAGCACTTTAACATTTATTCTGGTTTTTCTTTCTGTGAGAAAGATTTGTATGGGTGATGAGAGAAACAAGGGAACTGAGAGGAGCATCATGCTTGGGAAATTGGAAGTAAGAGTAGGAAAACGATTTGCAGAAATGAGATGAAAGAATCCACAAGTAGAGCAACATTGGGATGGAGTAGCTCCTGCCAAGATAGCCTAAATCAATGGAAGTCAACACTGCCTGGGTGAGCAGAGAATTGAGGCAAGTGTTCAATGAGCTCCAACTACCATGGTAACAAAATATACGCAACATAAAAGTTTTTTTATATATATAATGGAGTTGTTTCCACTATACAAAAATGCATTTAGCACTTCTCCAACAGTGACATATAAAAACCACCTTTAGAAATCTTGTCAGAGCTCCCATCCAAAAAAGGAATAGCAGCTTTCTTCATGCTCTGATCATGAATTTGCTGTGCATCTTATGGACACAAACTCATTCCTGTCATTCTATAACAGATAACTGCAGCAAATTCATGCTCCACTATTGAATTCCATATGGAGTCCCACATCAGAGCATATCCAGGAACTCCCAGCAATGCTTTGGCATAAACCTTTGGGATTTGTAGGCATCCCAAACCGGCTGACTGCATCTACCAGTATTTCCCAGTAAATTCTCATCTTTGGAAAACAGGAGCTTCTCACCAATGGTAGAACTGTTTGACAGATTAATGAATACAAATTGTTCCATCACCAATAAAGTATTTAAGTTATTTTGTTTACGGTAGCAGCTATGAAACTTAAACAGCTCAACAGAACCATAATTTTAGAGCACAGACTACAAAACACTGCAAATACATAGGACACGAACCTCAAAAATACAATTTGAAAATTATAACCTAATGTGCACTTTTATCTGTACTGTTTGGCAAACTGCGGGGACTCCAAAATTTAGTTGGTGCCAGTAAAATCATCAAATAATAAACTACAACATCTTTACACAAAGACGCACAGTTGATACAAGTTGACCGAATGGAAATTGTTACATATGGTGACTCACCTTTCCTTCACAAATTGTCGAAACTCTTGTAGCTTCCATTTATTATACTTTTCAAACCTCTTGAAATGTTTCTCTGCATCAAAGGTTTCTGACTCATCATTATAAGCAAAGACCAAGCCACATTTTGCTCCTTTAGCACCATTATGGACCTGGGAGGGAGAACGTGAAATAATCAGCAGAACATTGCTGTCAACCAGAAGGCCTAGAAACAAAAATCATGCTTTTAACTTTGAAATACTCAGCAACAAAATGCAAGGGTTGGGGGTGAGAAAACGCAGCAGGGGAAAACAAGGCAGGCAGAGAGAGAGCGCATCAGGAGGGACGGGAGGATTGGGGGGGGGGGGGGGGGGACCAAAAGAGGGAAAAGATAGAGCTGGGTATAGAGAGAGGGAGAGGTTACAAAGAGAAATAGAGGATTTTCAAAAGCTGGGAGAAAGCTCAGAGAACTAAATGACAAATGCCAAAGTTTTAGATGCAGGATACACCAGAACTGGAGGAATTCAATAGGATGGTGAAAAAATGGAAGTGGTTGGGGAGGTGGATGTGGAACTTTGAACGTAACAAGCGTAGAACCTGGATGGACTAGTATATGGAGGACAGTGGGAATGGCCAGCAATTGGAACTAAAGATGAGGGAACCATGGATTTGTCAGTGATGGTTAAGCAAAGTCACAAGCAGCCAAGCTTACATCTATCCCCACAGTTAAGCACTCACCTTAACCCTGATCTGAGTGACCTGGATGGCTAATTTAGTTCTTGTTGACAGAATGAAGCTGGCTCGTGTATGGCCGGCCTCTGACAAAAATCCTGCAGCAGATCAAGGGAAATTTAAATCAGCTGATTCTCAGAGTTAAAGACCATTCATCAACTCAGGTCCCAGACACAATAGGCGTCAACCAACAAATATGAACACATCACCTAAGGAAAAAGATCCCTAAACAAGATTCCATCCCCATTACCACATATAGAAAAACAGCCCTACTCCCGAGGCAAATAATGGCCCCGGTTTCCTTCTCCCCTCCTCCACCCTTATACAGAACTACATTCACAATGTTTACCGTCTCCCAGCAGTGACTCATAGAGCACAGCAGTGGGTCCAAATCCCTTTTCTTTTCCTTCTTTGGCATCACAGGCCTCCACAGTCAACTGAAGTGGTTTCCCTGCAAAATCAACAAATCGTTAATGAGCTGACTTTTACACTGGACAGACACAGAGCGCATACTCCCTTCAGTGAACAAGGGAGTTCATGGGACCACAAAAGGATACGAAGAGTAGTTCATTTGTACAGCCTCCTTCACGCATTCAAAAGTGTTTATAGTCAATGAAGTATAGTAACTATCATACTATAGGAAACCTAACCGATTTACACACAGCAAGTTTCTATAAAAAGAATTTAGTGCTAAAGGACAAATCAATGATGGCCAGATTTTAGGAATGGAGACAAGAGGACTGCAGATGCTGTAATCTGGAGCAACGATCTGCTGGAGGCAGATTTCTTTCCCCCACACTCCTCACAGATGTTACTCGACCCACTAAGTTCCTCTAGCAGATTATTTGTTGCTCCAGATTTTAGAAATACTGTGCTTGTTCCAAATAGTGCAGAAGTAAAATTGTGCAATATGGCCCAAGAATGCACTCCATAAAGCAGATTCAAGGGAGAAAACCTTAAAGCACACAGTAATAACATAGCTCACTAACTCAGTGGGTGTTGAGCTAGATACAACATTAGTGGAAATTAAGGATGACATTGACTGTCTACAACATTTAGTTTTCACATCAAGTTCATGACACTCCCCAAGTCCATTAAACCAAGCCATAATTCTATGATGTATGCAAGAACCAGATTTTGGATTGTTTTAAAGTTAATAATGGCGTATTAACTACAACAGCAGAAACAGCTGGTGAAATGTACCTTACAGAGTAAAGGATGAATAATGAATAGTGTGTTATGACAAATATTAAATTTCCACATTACTCAACCTGCAGTATATTTTAAGTAAAGCTTCAGTGGAGAAAATTATGAACATAAAAGCTTTATAAAACCATCCAGTCATATACTCCTAGCTCTCAAGCCTCAAAAATATATTTCCCCACATGTACATTATTCCAATCACGAGTCTGAAAATGTAACTTCAGTAGCAGACAGAAAAACTGGCACATCTGCACCTCACAAAACACTTGAAGTTCTACCTTAATGCAGGAAATGCAGCAGCAGTATTGAGGCCCCACAATCTGCTGTGAGAAAGTTGAAAATGTAAATTGAGGAAATATTATTGGGAGAATTCATCAGCCTATCTAAAAGTGACACCGTGTGACCGTTTACATCCACATGACACGCTAGGATTGGCTTTACCATCACATCTGAACACCTTCAAGTGCAGCACTTCCTTGGCCCTGCAGTAAAGGGTCAGGATAGATGGTCCCAGAAGATATTGCAGGTGCTGGTAATCTGTTTCTGTTAAACACAAAATGCTGGGAATATTCAAGTGGTCAGGCAGCATCTTTAGAAAGATAAATAGAGTTAACATTTAACTTTATTTCTCTCTCCACAAATGCTGCCTGACCTGCAAAGTATTTCCAGCATTTTGTGGAGTTTTTTTGTGCTCACATCTCAGAGGCAAGAGAGCAACCACTGATACACAAGTTGGGTAAACAGTTGCCAATTCCACAATGACAGTAATATCAGCACAGATTTAACTATTTTAAAAGCCACTGATGGTTCAGCTTTTAATTATACGGACTTACTTATCATGAAACAGGCCATTTGGCCCATCCAGTCCATGTTGTCTCCCTACAGAACAATACCATCAACACCATAACTTATTCTTTGTCAAATGACCATCAACTCCCTTTTGATTCCTCTGCCACATACCTAGACTAGAGGTAATTTACAGGAGCCAATTAACCAAACAGCACATCTGTGGGACAGGGCCAATATGCAAATTCTGTACAGACAGCACTAGAGGTCAGAATCCACCCTAGCTACTGGAGCTGTGAGCAGCAGCATACAGGAGGTAACATACCAGGAAGATTAACGTGATAGTGAGCAAGAGGCAGCTCTATTGATCAGCTGGTGTAACAGCAGATTACTGCTTATACCTCTTCAATGGATAAAGACCATTTACCATACTGCAAATTGCTTACCATATTTATGAAGCTGGTTTAGTCGCACGGATGCCATTGCTGTGAGGAGCTGAGAAGCCTCATACTCTGCATCTAGATGATCACTGATGGTCAAAAGTGACATCATCACTTTAGCAACACTTCCTCTGGCCAAAGCAAAAGCCAAAAGGGTCAACTCTGCTTCAGGACTAGCACAGCATCTGCAATGGAAAACGTACACTTCTCAGCAATAGACTAAATATTGCTCATGGCTGAGGGGCAAGTACATTGGAAAACTTCTTTTACAAGTCTCCTCTTCAACTTGCTCAATGTGACTAATTATTTCTACATTGATAATAAAAAAATTGCCCTCCAAATTTCACCAAGCTATGTACATATCATGTGACGTACACTAACAAAATCCAGGTGCACTTAAGAAAGGTATACTTTTAAACCACATGCACAGAAAAACAATGCCCAGCTTAGATAATGACTATGATTGATCAATTTTCTGCAGTACAAACCTTTTAAATCCTGCACTTGCATTGAGTTTAGGTAATAGAATTGCCATACTGTGGTATAAAGGGGCTACTGTCTCAGGCACTCTCATCCCCAACCCTCCTGATGGGTGCCATTTGCATTGCCTTAATTTATTCTTCATTCTGATTCCAAAAGCAAGACCTAGATAATCTAAATAACACTTACCCTGCAATCCTGATGAGAAAACTGTCCACTTTCTCCAGGACATTTGTTGACATGAAGCTGGGCATCACTGTGGACCCAGCTGTGAGGGAAAGGGGCGGCATGTGCTGCAGTGCTTTTCTAAACAAAGGGAAAAGATGCTGATTATTCATTCTAAAAATCAATACTCATGGTGCCACGAACTAATCACTCCAGGGAAAACAATACTCAGCATTAATACAGAGAGCAAGTAAATGGGGATTCTCTGCATAGTTATAAAATTCTGAACTACTTACTGTGTAATTTGTAGCACACTTTGCGCCAGGTCTGGATTCGTTTCCACAGAAGCTGTCACCAGTGTCGTTAATAGGGTCAAATACCAAATGGCAGATGCATCAGACACAGACACTCCAGATTTCTTCATAACCTGGTATCCCATAGTCTTCAGCCCATGAATCCTTGTGTCACACCCATCACCATGACAACGTTTAATATTTATCTGTACAACTTATCAAAAAATTAAAATATTAATTCCACTGCATCGTTGCCTTCTTCCTCCAATTTTACAACAATAACTTGAAAAATAACATTTTACCTAACACTTAGCTTTATGAAAATTCAAGAGCTAATAAGAAATCTAACTTAATACATTAAAATATCATTCACCCATAATCAGGCAATATTTGAAAGGTACCATGACAATTAGGAAATCACTTCATGTCACCCGTCCTGCAAATTGTTCAGTGTGAACTAAAACACTGATCTTGTACACAAATGTGAATAAACATTTGATGCGAATTTGTAGATGTGGTCTTTCAGTTCCATTCACCCAGCATTTTCATGCCCATCAACTTCCACCTGATCTTCTACAGCCAGATCTGCATCAAGTACAATGCACACTACTTTTCCTGTTGTGACTCTATCCTTATGCTGCTCTACAAGTACTCAAACATAATAGTTTGCTTCTTAAATTTAATGGGCAGAAACTCACGGGCCAGAGGTGTACATTTCAGAATGTATCATTGTTTATAAATGCAGATGGTATCTTTAGTGCCAAGTTTGTTGATTTATACTGTTAGCAACATGGTAATCCGCTTGTACTGCAGTGCACTGTTATAACAGTGCTCTTTATATTATGATATTAGCTTTTATTGAGAATTCTACAATTGTAATTCTTTAAAGTAATAAGCAGTACACACACATTTTAAAAGTTAATGAGGCATAGGTAAAGGATTATTAACTTTAGAAACACTGCTACATGACAAGCAGAAAAGCTTGCTTTGTTCAATCATTGGAAGAGAGGCTTTTAAACAAGTATCTGTTGTCAAATATTCAAATTGTCACAGATTAGTTGAGGATAGGGTATACACAAAAAACAGATATTGGAACAAATGAAGATTTGATTAACCTATACTTTGAGCTCAGAACTGAAACAAGTTGGAATTCTCAGCCCAAAAGTCACAATATTTAGTCATAATTATAATTGTTAAATATTTAATTATTCTGTGGGGCTTAATATATCTATGATCTGACATTCAATACTTTGAATCATTTGATTCGAACAATATATATGACAGGACCAATACAGTATCAATAATAACATTTCTATTAAATAAATAAAAAATACTTTCAAATATTTTCTGATAAGCTTAGTCCCATGTTTTACAAAAATATTCATCAAGCTTCAACCAGGGCAAAAGAAAGATTCTTTAAAGGCAAGTTGTTGAAACCAAAAATTGGTTTTCTAACTGTCTAAAAGAACTGCACATATACATGCTGTACGTTCTGTCTGAGCCATTCATAAGTAGCCATGAGTATCAATTCACTATTTGGTATAACAATCTCTTACATCTTCAAAAGATATGGAATATGATTTCAATTGTTTCTGATGTATAGATAGCATGCTAAGAAACTATAAATGCACACTTTCAAAATAGGAAAATTAATATGAAAAATTGTTTTCACTTCCCATTACCAGCCACAACAATCAATTGCAAAACTTTCCTTTTTCCTTTGAGATAATTATGTTTGAAATAACTCTGTCAAACTAAAGGAGTTAAACAAAGTATTTCCATTGTTAAAAAATATTTCCTATATTCTCATGTAATAGTTAAACACAGTGGCGATTTAGGACTTAACAATGTAGTTTCCATCTATTGTGTTAAAAGCGATTTTCAGATTGCACATCAATGAGGAGTGTGACCTGGAGCAACCTCAGAACAATCAAGCGAACCACTTGTTTAATGTAAGACAATATTAAACAGACATTAATATCTTCATGTAACAAAGAAAACTGTACAATTACATGGGTGATTGATGCTTGCATTTTCCAGCAATGTAATGTATCCGGTCATATTACTGGGAATACGGACATCACGGATTTCCTGCATGTTACTGGGATTCCTCCCCAAGGACACAGTCACCTGTTGTGGCATGTAACTTTGATCACTAGCCGACACTGCTATTGATAAATGTTTCAGCACAACATCAGGTTTTAAGCGTAACCTGCAAGAGAAAATAAAAATTTACTCTTCCACATCCAATTTTCCTTTAAAAAGAAAGACAATAAGAAATGTTTTATCACAGTGCACTGATGAACAAAGCTTGTCCAGCACTGATGAACAAAACTTGTCCACCACTGATGGCAGGGTTTGTTCTTCTCCACCTCTCCCCCCTCAATTCCCCAGAGACTCCTGAACTCAAATGGGTTAGTTTTTTTACTCTGAGCAGGGTTAGGCAACAGGTAAAGAGAAACAAAGAAAAGAATCAATGTGGAGCACCTTGACACACCATGTGACAACACATGAACAGAAATTAAATGCTGGATGGCAAACGAAAATAGAAATCGCTAGAAACATTCAAGTCGTTCAGTTTATATGAAGTCAGCACCCCTGAACTAGACCTTGCTTCAAAGCTCAAGCAGGCAAGATAAACCTCTGAAAGCTGATGTAATAAAGACAGGTAAGTTACCAGTGTTCTGATAAAGGGTCTCCGACCTGAAGCATGAACTCCTTTTTCCCCCACAGATGGTACCTGGCCTGCGAAGCATTTCCAGCACTTCTTATTTTTCATTAAGCCAATAGATTTTAACATAAATTAGTGCCTTATATATATTACCTCAATATTTACAATGCCTTTTTTTATACTCCCTGCCAAAATGGTATAAAATGATTAAGTGGACAATCAAATGATCAGTGGTTTGAACTACACTTACTTAAAGAATAAAATTTTCTTTTCTGCAAGTATATATAGGCACACCTTTGTCACCATTAGCCCACTCACCTGATCCAGTGCGAACATGAACTCCCATCTGACTGCCAGTAGGAAGTTGTTTCTCCATTGATCATCTTGTCAACATCAGTTGAGTTTGAGGAAGTTTCCAAGGTGGTGTAGCACTTGGTTACTACCTTGAGCTTATCCAAATCTCTTTCACCATTCATATCTGTGGGACATTGAATTGCTTGTTCTGTGAGAAATTAAGAAATACATTAATAAAATTATGATACCATACAAATTAAGTGACTGCCAAATTAAACGCTACTTGTGACATTTTCATTTAAGACTCAGCATGGTTTTGACTTGAATTCCAGCATAGTACAAGTTTTAAAGAAAATGACTCAAAGAAATTATTTCAGTGTACTTGGACTGAATTTTTGCAACTATCAACTTTTTCTCTTTACTGAACCAGATGTCCAAAACAGAGGGCCAGGTTGTCAATTTAAGTAAATCAGATTTTAAAAATAGAAGCTGAAGGCTGTAGACATACTGTCTTATATGGAAAAGGGAGGTTGGTAAATGTTTCCCAATGTAAGCAATAGTTAGCCAAGCTATTCATTTCAGACATGAACATGATTTAGACTTTGTTCATCTTTGAAATGAATATCTTGGCTAACTACGTTGCTTATGTTGGGAAACATTTACCAACCTTCCTTCTTCATACAATACAGTATGTTACAGTCTTCAGAGCAAAGCACAACCTTCACCAAGTGAGAAAAGGTCATTATCTATAATAATTACCCCCATCATTGATTACCACATCAAGTGCTTCCTATTAGACAAGGAGTCAACTAAACTGAGCAACCATATGATGCTTTGCTGTTACTAATCACACGTTAATTTATCTCCGTAAGATGAACACAATAAGCCATTCAGTTTGTATGTGCTTCGCTATGCAATTAGATTGTAACTAATCTACAGCCAAACTTGATTCAACCATATTTTCTCAACGCCCCTTGACACGTTTGCAAAACAAAGATCTACTAATTTTGGTTTTCAAAACTCCCATCATAGAGTCATAGAGCAGGGAGACAGGCCCTTCTGCCGAACTAGTCTGTGCCGACCAGTGCCCACCAAGCTAGTCCCATTCGCCTGTGTTTGGCCCATATCCCTCTAAACCCCTCCTATCCATGTACTTATCCAAATATCTACAATGAGCACATGAAAACTCCACACAAATGGCAGATCAAAATCAAACCTGGAACACTTGAGCTACCTGCAGTGCCACCATACCATCCTTTATCGTTTATTAACAAGTCCCTTGAAAATGGCGTTTTCAGCTAAAATAATGAGCTTGCCCCAAAGGCATTCTGCACTCCTATTTCCTTTCAGACTCCAAGCTGAAGGCCTGAGACTCACTTTGCTTCCTCGCCTGAAATTTGATTTCCTCCTTTTCATTCCTTCACACTCAGACTCTCAGTTCACACATGCACTCATACTACTTTCTTTATTTAAATACTTTTCTCCTTTTGTATTTGTTTTGCTTTTCACCACTATCTGTACACAAGCAAGACTACAGGATGTGCTCCATATTATTTTTTAAATATATTAGAAAATTACAACCACAAAGAACAAAATAATGAAGAATCATAGGATATAATTTACTTTGAAAAGTAAGAGAAATTAAAGGATGACAAAACTAGATGAGGTTTTTTGTCCATGCAGATATGAAACAAACAGGAAATTGTCACATCCTCACACATTATAAAGATATTTGAAACTCAAGTAGCAGGTAACCAAAAAAGCACCTCAGTGACCAGACCAAGGAGTCAATGACATAATACAATTTCCATATTCTTCTAGCACAATGGTCAAACTACATAAATGCAACACCTCATAGTCCAATAAAGAATGAATACATTGGTATGCAGTAGGCAATATTTCTTAGGAAAAATTACTCTGCTTAACTTATTGAACACAAAGCATTTTAACATCTAGGTCCCAGAACCAAGTGTTTCCCCATGTAAAAACAGCAAGATCTTTTTCCCATTAACAACAAGAACTTCTGCCAAGAGGCTCTTGTAAGCAGACATCTCTAAGGTTATTCTATTACATGGAAATGTCACAACTACACACATTTTCACCTTAATTCAATATCACAACAATCAATTTTTACAAAATGCAAATTCAACTAGCTTTCTTTACAAACTTGTTCCAATAAAAAGTTTAAAAGCAGTGCACACTCATCTACTTATCGATGCACATTCACTCTGTCTCCAAGAGAAAATGGACAGGTTCAGAATTTGACATATTTACGCTGAAACTGGATTTTCCTGCGTCAATAAATTGATTTAAAAGGATTTCTACAAATTGGAGTGTGGAGCGAGTTGGTTACCATAGAACCATACAGCACAAAACAGGCCCTTCGGCCCACCATGCTGTTAGAGTTCTTTCTTTCACGACACTGGTGAACATGATCAGCACACAATACGTGCAGTCAATAGAGTTAATGTTCACTGGGACATACGCAAAGTACTGCATTTCCAATAACCATACAGCCAGAACCTGGCATTCTCAAAAGAACACTAAAGCACAGAAATGCTTAAAAGACATTTTACCCGAATGAGCACCCTCATTAAAAAAGTTAAAACACTCCAATTGCTTATTCTTTCAGAAAAAGGTCATTGAGTAAAACAATATTTTAAGGTTTATTGGTGCCATTTATACTCTATAATTCCACTTGAAGATCAAACTTCTTACCATTCTTTTTCTCTAACAATTGCTTTAGGCAATCCTTCAAAACGGAGGAACGCATGGCACAAATGTTATTATAACTGTCCATCATGGGAAATGGGATAGCATTACTTGGGATTCTGTTCCTGTGGAGGAAACGCAAGATTTTTGCAGCGTGAACACCCATGCGTTCCTTATTTTTTGAAAAGATGTCAACAAATCCTAGGAGGAAAGGGGAGAAATAAATACATGCAAATAACAGGAAGCAAACAAGCTCTAATCTGACAAAAGTACATAAGAATTTGCAAATAAAATTAGCTACACCAATTACTGAAAAGAGATGGTCACAGGAAACTGTGGCACAATTCCAAGCAGCAAGAAAATATTATTTTTAAAAAAGTTTGCATGATTAACATAAATAGTTATGAGAATCATTTTTCTTCACTGTCTCGCATAATCTATGTACAATTTACGTTCTGTGTGTTGTCTGAATCTACCTGCCTGTGATGCTGCTGCAAGCAAGTTTTTCACTGTACCTGCACATCTGACAATAAACTCAACTTGACTTGAATAGGCTACGTAGCTCAACCCTGCTGTCAATCAATATTGAATGTGCTGAAACCCACCTTCCTGTGCAACCCCATATCCTTGGGTTCCCTTATTGCCCAAAATATTTTCTCTGCCCTATAACAAGAGTAGGAGTAATTGAGTTAGCCTCATGAGCCTGCCCCACTGTTCAACAAAATCATGGCTGATCTGATATAGGTGTCAACACCACTTTCTTCCTCTCCCCATACGCTACAACTGCCTTGTAGTTAAATATCTGTCAGTCTCCACCCTGAATATATTCAATGACTCCACCTCCACAGCTCTGTGGGATAGGGAATAGCAAAGACTCATGACCTTCTGAGAGAAGGAAATCCTTTGCATCTCAGTATGAAATGGGTGACCCTTTATTCTGAAACTATGCCCTCTACTTCTAGAAGGGGAAATATTCCCTCAGCGTGAACCTACCGATCATAGAATCTTACATGTTTCAATAAGATCACCTGCTATTACTCTACAATGAGTATAGGTCCAGACTTTATTTACATGGCAACGCCTTCACCCCAGGAATTAATCCAATAAATTTCTCTGCACTGCCCCTGATCAAGCACATCCTCCCTTACATATGCAAATGCAGTTAGCAAATGAACACTACAGCCCTTCAAAGTAGAGAATTCCAAAGATTTACAAGACTCTGTCTGGAAAAAAAATATTCTCATTCCAGTTCTAGATCACCAGCCCTAATCCCAGACCTGAGGAAATGTCCTTTCAGTATCCAATCTCTCAAATGCCTTGTGTCTGAAGATTAAAAACCTAGTGAGTTTACACCAATTCTATTCAATCTCTTGTAGCATAATCCCTGTGTCTGAACTGCTTCTAGGAGTCAATCTAGTAGATTGATTGGATCCTTTTAAATGCCATTTTGATGTGCTCAACTGTAGTCAATTAACGTTCCAATGGGCTCTTTATTTATGATAAAAACATAATTAATAATTGGAGTCCAGTGAGTACGTAAGCAAAAGTGAACCAAATCTCAGCTGCTTCCTGTCATTCGATTTCGATGGCAGTTCTAACACTTTTTTTTTACTGTTGTATCATTAATTGCATGTAAGCCAAATAGTACATATCTGCTGTATAAATAATTTGACATTTATAACACATTGTCTAACTAACGGAACCTGCAGATCAAAAGGGGCAGAATAAAGTGTAGTTTCTCAGAAAAACTACTCAGATGTCTAGATCTGACATCCTTACCTGATGGGAGCATTAGCCAGAACACTGATGTCATCACATGAGAAAACTATTCCTTCCTAGGGTACCCCAGAATGATCATGAAATGTTCATGCTTGCATATAGTGCTGAGACTCCCCTTAAAGGACATATGCCAAGCACAAAGGCAACAATAGTCAAGGTGTCGCCAGGTAACTCAATGTAAGTGCCCAATATTAAACTACTCAACAAGATATCCTATGGGGATCCACAACTTTGTGATCAGTTCAGAAGGTAAAAATTCTCTAAAGAACTATCTTAAAAACAATGCAGCAACTCAAATAACCCTGGAGCATGAAGCACCAACAGAAAATACCAGAAATACTCAAGAGCTCAGGCAGCACCTGTGAAATGAGAAAAGAGTTAACCTTTCAGGCCTATTGTCTTTTGCAGCCCACTTGTAAAGGTGGTTAAGGACGGTGATAACAAAGGAAACCACAGTACATTTTCTTTTAAAAAGACAGGAACCAGTTTCAGATCCGGCCCCATTTCAAATTGGTTTGCAAGTCTGTCTGGGTTTATTTAACTTAGCTGGTACAAAGATTTTGCACTATTCGGCCAGAGGACATAAACCAGCCAAGGTTTCTAACTCCAGTCTCCCTTGGTGTGGGTGTCTGTGTGGGTGTGTGGATCAGCTTTGGCCTTAATCCAACATTCAGAGATCAATACCTCGGGAAAAAGCAATAAAAGTATCATAAGAGCACAGGAAACAAAAGGATTACTATCTTTGTGATACTGAGCCAGGAATATTCAGAAAATTTTGGCTTTTAACGTTAAAGAATTATCAGAGAATCCATCAGTTTGTAATTTCAGTAATATAACATTAATCAGGCTCCCCTCACCTGGAGTTAGGGAGCACGCCTGCAGCTGTCGAATCACATGACTCAATTCTCCCCGCAGATTAGCCCCACCAGAGGTTTTCAATGACTCCAACATGTTTTCCACAGCGACT